>NW_028322431.1:0-40030 GCF_041381405.1 Jatropha curcas | reverse complement strand
GTCATATTTCTATTTTTTCGCTGTGTTATTATTCTCGTAATTTATTGCCGGGGCCTAACAAGTGGTATCAGAGCTGAAGTTCCAACAGATCCAGCCAGGCAGATAGTGGATTGGATCCTGGATGTATATATGAAAATAAATATACCACGACGATAAGAAAATTACGACGAGTCCATTGGTACAGTCCGTTTCAAAAAAATGTTTGCAGAATCGACCTAATGATGAATAGTAAAATAGTAGGCTTACTGTTGCTGAGTCCGTTTCAAGTAAGCCCAGCACTATTCACGTATAGTACTATTCACATGTATAGTTACTATTCATACATACAGGTACTGTTTACGTATAGTACTATTCACGTGTATGGTTTTTTTGTTGGTGATAATATATCTGCACAAGTAAAAATGGACGATAGAACAACAAGCACAAATGGTTAGACTCAACTCATCAAACTATGCAGTATGGAAGATCTTTTATGCTGTAAAGATCTATTTGAAACGATTGAGTTGAAAGGAGTCAGGCCAACTTCAATAAATGAGACTGATTGGAAATCGATTAACAAAAAAGTAGTCGCAACTATAAAGGCAGTCGTTGAAATGAGCGTCATAAATCATATCGCTCATGAAAAAGATGCCTATTCAATCTGGAAGAAGTTGGAGGACATGTAAGAGCGGAAGAATGCCCAGAACAAATCTTTTTTAATTAAAAAGCTTGTAAATCTAAAGTACAGAGATGGCGAAGTGCTTCAGATCACTTGGGCAAATTTCAAGAAATATTGAACCAACTGACGATGTCAAAATAGTGTTTACGACCAGGTGCAGGCACTATTCTTATTGAGTTCCTTGCCGGACAGTTGGGAGACGCTGACTGTTACGCTCAATAATGTGTCAGAGGGGAATCTAACCTTAACCATAGTTAAGGAAAGTATTCTGAATGAAGAAACCAGACGTAAGGAGAATGGTACGAGTAGCAACTCAGATGACTCATTACAGTTACAGAAAGGAGGGGGAGAAGCAAAACCAGATACCCCCAAAATCCAGACAAACGTGATTTCACGGAGAAGATCCAAGTCAAGAAAGGTGTCACTTGTTATCATTGTGGCAAGCCTAGTCACATCCAAAGGCACTGCAGAAAGTGGAAGAAGGAACGAGCCAAAGAAAATGAGGAAAAAGACGATACGGAGGTAGCTTCAGTAGCTATTGATGTTGACGCACTTGGTGATGGTAGTGCGCTGATTTCTCATGCTGGTCTCAGTGAGTGTTCCACTAGTCAACAATCTCTTGGATTATTGACTCTGCATGTTCTTATCATATTTCTTCAAAGAAGGAATATTTTTCATCACTTACCCTCGGAGATTACGGCCATGTCAAGACTTTGAATGGCACATATGTGAAAATTGCGGCATTGGAACAGTATGCATCAAAACCAATGCTGGTTATGATCTCTGGTTGGAAGATGTGAGATACACTCCTACGAAACTTCAATCTGATCTCAGTTCATTGTCTTGATGAATTGGGTTATGCAAATCTGTTTGTCAACAGAACTGGAAGCTTTCCAAAGGTAACTTGGTGTTCGGTAGAGGAAGAAAGTTCAACACCCTCTACTACACCAGGCCAAAGTTTGCACGGGAGTGGTGAATGCAGTTGAAGATTCATCTGCTGAGTTGTGGCACCAACGACTTGGTCATTTGAGTGAGAAAGGAATGGAGACTCTCACTAAGAAGAAAATGCTATCTTTGAAAGGTTTGCCTCTGAAAATATGCACTGATTGTTTGTCTGGTAAACAACATAGAGTTTCCTTTCAAAGATCCCCTTCTCCTTCTAGAAAGCCTGGTATTCTAGAATTGGTACACACTGATGTTTCTCAATGGGTGACAAATCCTTGAGTGGTTGTTCATATTACATCAGCTTTATTGATGACCATTCTAGAAAGGTGTGGGCTTTACCAATAAAGTCTAAAGACCAAGTGCTGGATATGTTTAAAGTCTTTCATGTCAGTGTTGAAAGACAAATGGGAAGAAGCTAAAATGTGTTAGAGCTGATAATGGTGGTGAGGACAGAGGACCATTTGAGAAGTATTGCTCAGAACACGGCATCAGACATCAGAACAGTTCCCAAAACTCCACAACAAAATGGAGTTGCAAAGAGAATGAACAGGACCATTGTTGAAAGGGTTAGATGTATGCTCTCTCATGCTAAACTTCCTAAAACCTTTTGGGATGAAGCAATGAATACTGCAGTTTACTTGATCAACCTTTCACCTTCAACCTCCCTCAACGGAGATGTACCAGAAAACGTGTGGTTAGGGAAAAATATTTCTTACGATCATCTTAGAATATTTGGCTGCAGGGCTTTTGTTCATATTCCAAAGATGAAATCCAAGCTTGATTCGAAGTCAAAACAGTGTATCTTCTTGGGTTATGGAAATGATGATTTTGGGTACAGATTATGGGATCCAGTTGAAAAGAAGCTCATTAGAAGCAGATGTCGTATTCCTGGAAGACCAAACCATTGAAGACTTTGAGAAAAATAAGCCAAAGTCTATCAATGGGTTTCCTGTTAGTCTTGATGCAGAACCTCATGTAGAACCACAAAACGATGAAGAAGATGATGGCGAACCTGTTCAGAATGATGTTGAACCAGCTCCAATAGAAGAACTGCCTCAATTGAGAAGATCTGCGAGAGGCAAGATACCTTCCCAGAGATATTCTCCCAATGAGTATGACTTGTTGACTCAAGGGGGAGAACCAGAGAACTACTAAGAGGAAATGGAAGATTGTAAAAGAAGAATGGTGGAAAGCCATGCAAGATGAGATGGTCCTTGCATGAGAACCAGACTTATGAGTTGGTGAAACTGCCTCAAGTAAGAAGGCACTGAAGAACAAATGGGTGTTCAGGTTGAAGACTGAACAGAACAACTCACAGTCGAGGTACAAGGCAAGATTGGTTTGTGAAGGGATTCGGTCAGAAGAAAGAAGTTGACTTTGAAGAAATTTTCTCACATGTGGTCAAGATGTCTTCTATCAGAGTTGTGTTCGGTTTAGCAGCTAGCTTGAATTTGGAGATCGAGCAACTTGATGTAAAGACCGCTTTCCTCCATGGTGACTTAGAGGAGGAAATTTATACGGAGCAGCCAGAAGGGTTCAAGTCAAAGGCAAAGAACACTTGGTGTGTAAACTGCAGAAGAGCTTGTATGGCCTCAAACAAGCTCCCAGACAGTGGTACAAAAAGTTTGACTCTTTCATGGTAAATCATGGTATGAGAAAACTATTTCTAACCATTATGTGTTTGTAAAAAGTTTCGAAGATGGTGACTTTATCATTATCTTGTTATATGTGGATGATATGCTAATTGTGGGACACTGTTGAGAAAATTGGAGCTTGAAAAAGGAGCTTGAAAAATCCTTTGCCATGAAGGATTTGGGATCGGCAAAACAGATTCTCAGAATGAAGATCTCTAGAGACAGGAAACAAAGAAAGTTGTTTATCTCAAACGAAGTACATAGAGAAAATTCTCAGCAGATTCAACATGAGCAATGTGAAACTAGTTTGTACTCCACTTGCAGGTCATTTCAAATTAAGTCTCAGTCCATGTCCTTCAAGTGAGAAAGAAAAAGAAGAACTGAAGAAGATTCCTTATGCATCTGCCGTTGGTAGCTTGATGTACGCCATGGTATCCACAAGACCGGATATTGCTCATGCTGTTGGTGTTTGTTAGCCGATTTCTTTCAAATCCAGGTAAAGAACACTAGAATGCAGTGAAGTGGATTCTCAGGTATCTTAGGAGCACTTCCAAAATCTGCTTATGTTTTGGTGATAATAGACCTATGTTAGATGGTTATACAGATGTAGATATGGGTGGTGATGTTGATTCACGCAAATCAACTTCGGCATATCTGATGACCTTTGCAGGAGCAGCAGTTTCTTGGCAATCAAATTTGCAAAAACGTTGCACTCTCATCCACTGTGGTAGTCAAAGCGCAATACATCTCAACAAGAATTCGACCTTTCATTCAAGGTCAAAGCACATTGATGTAAGGTATCATTGGATACGTGATGCGCTGGAGATGAAGTTATTTTAGATTGAAAAGATTCACACTGATAATAATGGCGCTGATATGATGACTAAAGCTTTACCTACGAAGAAGCTTGTCACTTACAGATAGATAGCCGGTATGGCTAACGTCCCCACTTGAGTGTGCAGGGGGAGATTTTTCGTGGCGGTGACCACTCAATGGGACCCACATTTAAAATAAATAAATAAAAAGGGAGAAGAAAAGAAAATGTGGTAGGTCCCTCCGACATGTGGGACCCACACAACTTGAAAATAAAAGAAGAGAAGAAAATTCTTTCAGTGGATCTCACTTTATTTTCACGCGTCCACTTCTCCTATAAATAGTAGTTAATTTAGTTCATCAACACACAAGTAGAGTAAAAGAAAGAAAAGACATTTAGAGAGTTATAGTTTTAGAAAGGGTTGTAAAACTAGGGTAGAGAAAATAGTGAAGATAATTTGGGGTATTTTTTGGGAAACACTTTTGAGTGCCACTATTTCTGTATTACTCTCTTTGTTAGCCTTTTTTTTTTCCGCTGTGTTATTATTCTCGTAATTTTATTGCCGGGGTCCTAACAAATTTTTCGTTCACTATTAAATCATTATTGTAATTTTTTGGGGCATCTTGCCATTAATTTAATGATTGCAAAATTTAGTTACATTAATTGTTTTTTAACTGTTAGTCCTTTTTATTGATATTTTTGAGAGGATTTCAATGATTTTTTAAAGTACTTTTAGCAATGTATACAAAATAAGAAAACTCATTCATATGGTCAAACTAATATCTCTAAAGTTTCATTAACCAATATTTAAATTTTCATTACATGGCAAGAGGGATATTTTGCTGCCAATTAGTTAATTTTACTACTAGAATAACATCCCCAAAATCCAACCCCATCCAACCCACAAAATAATCCTCATGTTAATTTAATCTTGATCCCAACATGTAGCTACATAGCACCAACACAACTACTAGGGAAGCTCTAAGAAGCTTACAAATCCATAAAGCTTTCTTCCTTGCATCATCCACCTCCTTCTTTCTTTCTTCAATCTATCAAGCTTTCTCAACAATCTGACTATGACTACCTTTGATCGAGGATGAACAACAAAATCCACCCATTCAAGATAACGACAGTAGCTAGCAGTCTAAAAAAAATAAAAAAATAACTTTCAACAAACCTCATAAAATGCAGTAAAAAAGAAAATAAATATACATCTACCCCATAATTGCTCCATTGGAGAAATCTCCGCCCAGGATTACTTTCAGTCCATGAGGTTCTCATAATGGCTTCCTAACCACATCTGCATAGTGTTGAAGCCATTGCATTCGTTCTATGCTAGATGTAGAAGATTCGGCCATGAGAGGGTAACGAAAATAAATAGATGAGCTAACGTGAGGAAATCTTCAGCTAGGGCATAAGTTAAAAGGAAAAGATAGGGCAGGAGAGAGAAAATTGTGATTTTAGTTTTTTTTTTTCATTATCTGATATGGCCAGCTGATATGGTGAGTTTCTCTGTCCTGTAAATGATTTGTTAGTGTTCATGTCAGACTTCCGTTTGACACTCACCGGTAAATTGGATAGAAAGATTTTTGTGAAACACTAATTAAAATTAATATATTTTTTGTGACAAATTGAATTCTAGGTATGCAACTGAAATAGTGCCTATACTTTAGGTATGTCCGGTGAAATTAAGCCATCTCCAGGTATCGAGTTACTCCTCCAATACTTGGAGATTGGAAGCTCTTTGAAATCAAAGCATGGTCTCTGGGCTTAAAAGGAGAGGATTAGCGATAGATGCAAGGAGCAAAGAGAAAGAGGGTGTAGAAAAAAAAAAGGCAAGAGAAAGACAAGATGAGAATATATGATATGAATTTTTTCATTTATTTAATTAAAAATGTGTCCATGTCAATAAATTACCATATCTTTGACAAAAAAACTAGCTAATAGCATTTTCTTTGGTACTCTAATAATAATTAAGGGATTTTTAAGTGATGAATTGAAGTTTAAGAATGGTAATGCGTGGGGCATATAGTTCAGGGACAACCGGTGAAAATAAGCTTATGAATTCATTACCAAAATATTTTATTTTTAGAATTAAAAAGTTTGCTTGTTATAAAAAGAAAAGAAAAAAAAAAATGCAAAATGGCGCTCAGTTCAAGCCTTCATAACCTAAACCGGGCTTAGAGCCAGAAGTTCGGGATGCAATTTCTTAGCTCCTCGAGCTCAAAGAGCCACTATATAGCAAAAGAAGACTATGAGACCTTACTTGAACACGGCTATAAAGCTCGACCCTTTTCGTCTTCTTTTCTCTCCGAATCTCCGCGGTAGAAGGATTAACCATATCAAAACAACCTTCGCGTTCCGAAACCTTCGTTTCTCAAGCGAAACCATAACTCCAAGTCGCCATCTTCTTCTGCGACGCCGTTATCGTTGCAGAGCAATGGGGACATCTTCTCCTGAAGCAGCTGTTCAAGTTCACGTTAAGGACAAAATTGAACTGACGGAGATTGAGAAGAAGATTTTTGATCGCCTTCTTAACACCCTGCGTCACTGCAATCTCAAAACTGAGCTCCGTGTTGCCGGCGGTTGGGTTCGCGACAAGGTCGGTCGCCTAATAATACACACTTATTTATACACATTGTACAGAACATTTCGTTTTTTGGACGGTTCGTATGCTTTGTGAGAAATTTTTTCGGGTTTTAGTAATTCTCAGTTGTCAGAGTTTTGGGCCTATCAAGTGTTTGATTAAAGTCCACCCTTAGGAAAGCAGAGAGAATTATGAGCGATAAGTGGGTATTTGGATTATAAAATTATTGGTTTAGTTCACTTGGGAAGAATGATTTAGTGTTAAAAAGGTGAAGAAAGGTGTTGGAACTGACTGTTGAAATTGGGGTTTCAGTATGAGCAGGTTTCATTACCATAATTTGTAGATGATGAATTTCTCTTAGATGTATCTCTGGTTACTTGAGAGTTGAGATACTGAAGTCTATGGCAGGAGGAGATAGCTTGTAAGATTGGATAGTGTCTATAATACATGTTTGCATATTCTAAGAAAGAAGCTAAAAAGACAATTGACAAATGATATCTATTTACATGTTTGCGCTCGCTCTAATTGGGGTTTGGATATGATGTTTTCTTTATTTCTCTTCATTCTTCATTAATATGTTCATGTATTATTTCCTTATAATGGTAATTTTCTCATTGGCAGATTTTAGGCAAGGATTGTTATGACATTGATATTGCTATTGACAATATGTTGGGCAGTGAGTTTGTTGATAAGGTCAGGGAGTATTTATTATCTACTGGGGAAGTGGCACAGGGTATTGGCATTATTCCACGGTAGAATTCATCTCTCCTTTGTTCTAGTCTATAAGTAATATTTCTTTGCAGATTTCATTTAGAATACAACTAACCTCACATTAAACATGAATTTATTATTTCATTGACATTTCACTGCTGTTGTTGGTTCTTTAGTTGTTTAGTTTTGTAAAAGGTTATCCCTATGTGGATGAATATAATATTCACTACAAAATTGATATGAACATTTGACTTGCCAGATGCTGAGATTCTGCAATATAAATTCAGAAAAACTTAAGATACGGTGGCAATTTCTCCAAGTAAATAATGTTAATTGTAAAAAACTTGCATTGCTTTCATCTATGCAGGGAAATTTCCCCAAGAACTATTTTAGTTGTGCATATTGATGAAGAAATAAGTTTCAGAATTTCCAGGAAGTTACTGCTCATGTTACTGTAGCATATTACTGTTTACTATACTGTAGCAATTCTCCAATTTAGGGTTAATTTATATTTTAATACTTTATGTTTTAGTTAAATTAGGCTTTGTTTAAAATAGTTAAATCCTTTAACTATTTAGTAATTCACTCTATTAGGATTTTAAGTTTAATTCATATTCTACTAGTATGTAAAATTAAAAACCTTTTTTCTAGTCAGATTTATATGCTATATGAAGGTTGTAACATGTTACATTATGACTTTAGATTTGGTGTTTTCTGGAGTTGTAACTACTATTTCTCTTTCTGATTCTTTTTTTCTTGTCCTCTGATTGGATATTCCATGCCCCCCCCCCCCCCCCCCAAAAAAAAAAAAAAAAAAAAATCTGAACATTTTATGCAGCAAGTACCAAATTCATACGCTTTTTTGTTTCATTTTTCATGCTTGTTGCTTGGACTTCTTTGTAGACTAATATGTTCCGTCTTACTAATCTTAGCTTTATAAGCTTGTAATCTTATCCATGTCATTCCAAAGAAATGCCATGGATAACTAGGGAACCACTACAATAGGAAATAACGGATCTATTCACTTAAGTTGAAAAAGCTGCTTCATGGATATCTACCTAGGGAAGGTCGAAAGCTGAAGGAAGTATAAAAGAAAGAAGATCGTGCTTCTTCTTCGTTTACTACATCGGCAATAGGATCGTCTCGTCGAGTATGAAAGAAATAGTAGCAACCAACGGTGTGAAAGCGTCCGTTAACTAATAGGTATAGGTAGGTGTAATATGTTATAGCTGCATAGTAATTAAAGGCACAAGGCGCACTGGGCTGCTGGAGCCTAGGCGCTAGCCTCCAAGCGAAGGCGAGGCCTAAGTGAAGTGAGGCGCAAAAAAAAAAAAAAGGATAAAATACATAATTCGAAAAATATATTTTAAGATATCAATAAAAAAAAGAGAAAAAAGTAGAAAACATGGAAAGAAACACACATGAATCAGAAAAAATGGCAACATGACAAGTTATACTTAAGATATTAGAGTTGACAGAAAAGAGTATAATCAAAATAATGCAAAAAAAGGAAAAGAAATAGAAAGCAAATATAGGAAGAAAAATTGAAAGAGTTATATTTGGATGGAATGGGCTAAAGACTAGATTCCAAGAGGTGACTGCTGGATGAAGGAGTGGAGGTTGGATCACAAAGCACATCTCTTTTATATTTATTTATTTATTTAAGCTGATGTTGGCTAGATAGCTTTATATTGAAAAAAAAAAAAATCCTAGATGACTTGTTTTGGAAAACAAAAAAATAGAAAGGCGCAAAAAAGGTGCACGCCTCCACCCACAGGCGATAGCCTGAGTGAAGTTGCGCGCGGCCTGCCTCAGGACTGTTGAGGTGCAAGCCCTTGAGCCTTAAGTAAGGCGCGCCTTTAATTACTATGTATAGCTGGCAGCTATGGAGCAATAGAAAAGGGCTTATTGCTTATCAAATACGTGATTGAACTAATTTTTTTGTGTGGATGGGCAGCACGTAGAGTAGAAGACTGAAAATCCTCATGTCACTAGTTGAATTATGGTTCCTGACACGTGATAAATTTCTGTATCAGTTCTATTCTACAATTAAATTACTTCAATAAATTAGTCAATATAGATCTGATATGGACCCAGCATACATATTCACTAATAGTATAATTCCTGATATATGCTTAACTTATCCACCTAAATGTCTGTAGATATAGTCTTTTTAGATGTCAGACAATGAAAAAGTTTATCTTATAAAATGAAAAAGATAAATATAAAAAAACAATTAGATTATGTCTCCTCTTCTTTTTATTTGATTTGTTCATAATGTGTCTCCTCTCATTCAGAAAGAATGTTAGTACTTCATAGTTGACCAATATGGTTCTATTCTTGCAGCAATCCTGACCAGTCCAAGCACTTAGAAACTGCAAGGATGCGCCTTTTTGATTTATGGATAGATTTTGTAAACTTAAGGTGTGAAGAGTATAGTGAAGGCAGTCGTATTCCTACAATGGTGAACTTCTAACTTAGCATCTACTTGTCTAATAATTTTTTAGTTCCATGTTCATGGAGTGTGTTTCTGTTTGTTAAGTTCTTAAAAATGCTAAATTTAGTTGCATATGATGGGAACAATTTTTGCAGTTAACCATAGAAACAATCTCTGGTTAAAACAACTTCAAGTGATAGTCTTAGGTTAGAGCCATGCGTTGAGTAGCCTTTTCTGATTTACTTATTAAACCATCAGTTGAATTTGATTTCTTCTATTGCGATTTAGCTGAATATGTAATTTATTTAGGACATAAAATTTACTTGTTTAATCTGCATTGAGTTTGCAACAGAAATTTGGCACAGCAAAAGAGGATGCTTTTAGAAGAGATTTAACCATTAACAGGTATCTTCCTCTTTAAATGATTAAATTGGTGCACTCTCTGTACGCTGTTCATGATAACTATATATTTGTTGTTGGACTAACGTATGGCATTAACATTTCATTTTATGTCAGCTTGTTCTACAATATTAATACCAGTTCAGTTGAGGACTTTACTGAAAGAGGTTAAGATAGGCTTTTTATGCTGTTCTCTTTCTTTTGCTGTCAAGTAAATTTGTTACGTCCTTTGTATAAAGCTTTCTCACTTATATTACCTTCTCTTTCTTTCATTGCAGGCATTGAAGATCTAAAGTCTGGAAAAATAGTTACTCCTTACCTCCAAAAGCTACTTTTTTGGATGATCCGCTTAGAGTTCTTCGAGCTATTCGATTTGGTACTTCTGAATTTAGATTTTATTTGATTGTGTTGGGAATTTCAATTTTCTTTTTCCTTTTGGTGAGATTTGACTACACATAATTTTTTGGATAACACATGCAAGTTTCTAGCTCAGCATGTCTTGAAATAGCTCAGTATCAAAACTTGTATTTTTTTGTATATCTATTTTGTTTTCTTAGTGTCATGTAATGTCTTTAAGAAGTATTCGGGTTTTATCCTTTCAATTGAATTATAAATTTACTATGAAATAAAACTCTACCAAACAATTAGAACTCATGTTGGTCCTTGGATAGGTGAAACATGTTGAACTCTGTAAGTCTTCTAGGGCTTCATTTTAAACAACTACCAACTAATAACAGCAGTAATTAAGAAGTAACATCAAACTTAAGTGATTGATCATTGCTCTGAAATTGCTATGCATATATGGCAATAACTCAACTGCTGAAAACTTTTGAGTCCATGTCTATTATATAACCTGATCATGTCTATAAAACACCTCAAATTTTTCATATGCGCAGTCAGCTAGCGTGATCTTACAACCTAATATTTTTCTTCACTTCTATTGGTTCTTTTTTTCTTGCTTCTCTTTTTCCATTTCTATGTCTTACATGGCTAATTTCTGGTTATTTAGGTGCAAGGTTTGGATTCATACTTGATGAAGAACTCAAAGTAGCTGCTGCCTGTGATGATGTGAAAAATGCTCTTGCAGTGAAAATTAGCAAAGAGCGCATTGGAACTGAAGTATGCTAACCCTCTTGAATAGATGAATAGCATATGCCTCAAAATATTTTTTATGTCTGGCAAGACATTGACTTGCTTGTGAGGGACTTCTTTATATCCATTGTGTACTATGATAGTAGTTTATTATTTATCTCGTTGCTGCTCTTCTGTGCAGGTTGATCTCATGATTTCTGGCAATCAACCTGTTAAAGCTATGACACATATTTCAGATTTGACATTATTCTGGGTTGTCTTTGGTTTTCCTCCTAAGGTTGAGCCAGCAGTGTCAGAAGGATGCCACAAGTATGATATGGTCCATGATGTCATTGATAATTACATCTTATCTCTGTTTTTGTAAAAAAATCTGCTGCTAAACTAGTCCAAAATCCAAATTAGAGTTTGTTATATTATTTAGCAAGAGTTTAGGAATGATGAAGGCATGCATCAGTGTGATTATAATTTATCTTTCTCTAGTTAGGCATGGCTACCGGTTCATTTTGAACTGGAACAAACCTTACTGTAGATGAACCGGAATCGGATCAGAACCGTCGGTTCAAAATTTTGAACCAGAACCGATGGTTCAAGGGCCGGTTAAGGTTCATGTGAATGTTAAAATTTGAACTTGAACGCCTGAACCGGTGGTTCCAGTCCGGTTCGAACCGAAAATTTTCTATTTTTATTTTCAAAATAATAATCACTTAGCATATTTTATACATCTCTAAAAGTCTCAATAATATTTTACTGCATGATATACTTAAGATTTTTTTTTTTTTAAAAACACTTTCTTTAAAAGTTAAAAATCTAAAAAGTAAAATGGAAAGAAAAGAGAGAAATATTTAGTCTAAACTTATATTGTTTTTAACTTTTTTTTACCCTTTTAAATTGTTTACTAAGTTTAAAATTACATTTTTTGAAGCATTTTTCAAAATTTTCTTATAATTTATTTAATTAATAACATTTAAACAAAATAAAGTGATAACTTATTTGATTATTTTGTAAATTAATTAATTTTATTCTTATAAGTATGAGCATTCTAAAATTTACCAATATTTTTTAAACTCATATTAATATTTTCGAAAAAGATGTAAGTAAGAACCGATTTTTTTTAAAAAAAAAAAAATATATCGCTGGAAATCGTGATCGGAACCGTCGGTTCATCGGAATCGTACCGGAACCGGCGGTTCAAGGGCGTTCAGGTTCAACATTTCAAAAATTTTGAACCGTCGGTTCCATGAACCGCCATGCCTATCTCTAGTCCAGTAATTTGGTGGTCAAACATAGTGCGTTTTAAAAGTTTCCTCCTCTCTCCTGAAATTTTGCCGCTTTGGAATTTAAAAATAGATGCAGCTTATTGAGCAAAGTAAACCCATTCATTCAATATCGTTTGAGCAGTTTTGATGTTTTGCATTTTTATTAAGAAATTTTTGTAGTATAATAGCAGCTGGAATGCACGCTTTTCATGAGATACTGATCCTGAGAGAATTCCTATACACTTTTGCTAACATCATTATTATTGGGCTTAAGAATGTCATTGTGTTTACAGCAGCCTTTTATTATATATATGTTTTTTTTTTTTCCTACTCACAGGATCCTTTTACCCATTTTAGGCTCTGTGTTGCTTACTGGATGCTGCATGGAACCTTATTCAATCAATTGGGTGTTCTTTCTTCACTGTGAGTGAGCCACGAATTATTTCCCAAATCTTTTTACTTTCACCTTCTTCTGTTGACATTATCTAAGTAGTTTCCATTTCAATTCTTTTTATGCATGTTTAGTGTGTTGTCTTTGGTTTTGAGTTATAAATACTGTCACATTTGCATTCTAGGATGAACAAAGGAGACTCTGTTTATATGCTGCGTTGTTTCTTCCATTCAGAAATGTTACATACAAGGATGAGAAGGGTAAAAAGGTATGGTCCTTGTTTCGTTTTATTTATATCCTGCATCTTTTTGTGCTTGTTTCTTTATTTCTGGAAGCATGCAACGGATCCACATGAACACTAAACGTGCATCACAGGAAGTTGTTACCATTGGTTAGTTTCATAATAGGGTGATGCAAATTTTAAGCCTTTTTCGCACCATTTGTTGTCCCCCTTGTATAATTCTCTCACCCTCTCTCAGAATGGGATTTTGACAGGGGCCACTTTACAGTTGTATTTTTTTCGGGCATCCTGACCTGGCTGCAACTTTCAACAAAGTACAAACATTTTGATTTTGAATCATAATGAATGGCCTTTAGCCCTGAATTATCTTTTCAGGCTTTTGTCGTTTCTCAAATTTCTGATTGTACTCTTTGTCTTGGGTTTCAATACATGCATATCTTTATTTCGATATCCAATAGTTAAGTTTATTTGCTGCTGAAGCTGCCCATGTGTTCTCATGCTGCAGGCTCCTGTTGTCAACTTTGTCTTCAAAGACTCTCTTAAGCAAAAAGTCAGCGACTCTGAAACAGTGAGTTTAACCTATTCTCTTTGGTTTCTAACTGCATCTACTAATGATAGGATATAATTTCAACAGTCTCAGGGCTTCTTGAAGATAACTTCAATTGTTTTTTTGTAGGTTATTAAGATACATAGGTCAATTGAGAAATTCTTAAACTTGATCCCTTTGCTTATTTCTAATGAGGACACCCATCCAGATGAAGTTGACTGGGGAGTAGAACTTATGATGTGCCTTTCTCATCAGAACACCGCGTATTGGCAGGTATAAAGTTGTCCACGGCACATTCAACTTTCGCTGATTTCTCTATGATTCTTTCTTATTTGGCTCATCTATTCATAACTTTCACAACTACAAACAATCATTCTAGTAAATACCTATAAATTTGTAACAAGTCACCAACCTCCGTCATTTTATTCTAGATAGTCAATATTCTATTCTACACAGTAAGTGACCACAAAATCCGTGACCGTATAGATGTGCCGGAACAGTTCGGTGTTCTCACCCTGAAATAGCCTGATTGCCTAAATCTGCCCCTTTTGGCATTCATTGGAATGGCTGCTCAGCCATTATATTAAATATATTACAAACAATTAGGGCATTTAGTTCAGTAAACTGCTTCTTGTAACTTTAATGATGCAGGATTTCTGCTACGAGAAATCAAAGACTTCTGGCGAGTTGCTTTATTGATATCTACTGTGATATATCCCACCAACAGAGATTTTACTCAAGAACTTTTAGATAAACAGTTTCAACTCGACAAGAGAAGAGAACTATTTAAGACAGTTGAGAATGCCATAACTGGACTAGGTATGAAAATTCATCTGTGTAATATGATTCATACTCCTAGGAATTTTTATCCTTCTGAGCATAGGTATAAAAATGTCAAATACTCATTATTTGCTATGTATATATAGACATAAGAAAACCCTAGTTTGTTTTATTTTGACTGGGAAGCTCCCCTTCATGTCCTTTTTCTGATTGTGATGTTTTTATCATGATACAGGTCTTGAAAAAATCTGGGACGTAAAGCCATTGGTTAATGGCAAAGATATTATCAGCGTTTTGCAGCTTAAATCAGGAGGACCTCTTGTTCGGGAATGGGTAAGGCATTCGTTCTTTCCCATAGTTGAGAGCTACTATAAAATTTCTTGATTCCAATTTATTTCCTCTTTGCAGCAACAAAAATTGCTAGCTTGGCAACTTGCCCATCCCACAGGAACTGCAGAAGAATGCCTTGATTGGATGAAGGAAACGCATTCAAAGCGTACCAAAATGGCGTAAACATCAATCTAATTCAATCTCTATTTAATATAAGACCTCATCTAATCTGACTAGAAGTTGCTTTTGCACGTTCCCCTGAGTCCCATGAACATTCATGTAGCTTTGGGTAATAGACTGATGGAGAAATGATGGAAGACAGGTAGCACAAGAAAATTTCTCAAGTTTCTGAGTAACAATTTTGTACAGATCTACAGATACGTACTTGAAGTTGCAGTCAAGGCAAAAGTATTTTGTTATAAACATTGACTATAGTTTCACCTTCTAAGCATAATTGTTAAGAATCAGAAAATTGTATTTAACTATGGGCTTTATGACCCACTTATTCTACTGTGTTTACACTTGGAATCGCAAACATTTTGACTTGTTCATAATAACTGGTATATAGCTGTTAAATATTAGTTCATACAGCTCGTATTTTAACTGCTTTTGGTTAAGTTTAAAAATCTTATAATGATTCCTTTTAATTGATCCTCAAGAAGAAGACTACACATTCCCATCTTGGATCGTTTTTGAATCAGATGTCTGGTATGTGATTGAAATGTCTTCTGTGTACCATGGATATGGGCATGCTAGAGAAGCAACAGGATCAAGAACTCAACAAATCTCACATAACAGTCATTTTAACTTACAAATCTAGTCTCAGTTTATCACGTCAGAAAAAATAGAAATCAATTCCCTATCAAACAGAGGAAATTGAACATCTTAATTTCGTGTATTTCATTATTTTGGCAACAAAAAGGAAAAAAAAAAAAGCCTTTAAATACCAAATTACACAAACTGAAAGCCTTGCAACACAGGCCATTTGATCAGGCATCAAACCAAACATCTTGAAATCACACAAACTTGCAGGAACATTTCTTTCAACCAAAAACAGAGTATACCGGACAATACATTTAAGTATGCAAGGAAGGAAGCAATCTTGCTCATATTCATATGAACCCATCATTCAAATGCACAAATTCAGCATTTCCCAACACATTACTAATTGAATGAATTGAATATAGACAAGTTGAAAATACTAAATAATACTGAAAAGAAACAACACATATGTTTTGAATCCAACTTGATTTTCCTTTAATGAATCAACATGTAAATTGATTACACAGAAAACACCAATCATGTTCCATATTTTTGAAACAAACTAAAAAAAACCACCAAAAATGTTTTCCTTGTCATATCTGCAATTAAACAGCAGCTCAATGGCCAAGGTTGTGGAAAAGAGGAAGAGAGAATGTACAAGAGGCACTAAACAGAACCCGAGTCAGGATCAGAATCAGACCCCAGAAATTTCTGCATAAGCAAAAAAATCCTCATTCTCATCAGCATAATCGATCTGATCAAATTCAAAGGTATTAGCATTATCCAGCAGCTCCTCAACACTAAATTCAGTACCCATTGGCTCATCACGATCAGCGCCTATCGTCAAACATTCATCCCTCCAGGAGCCCAGATATCATTGCATTCTGAGACAACGTGTTCAAGCTCGTCTACCTGATTATTAGCCCTAAGTTCAGTTCCCAATGGATAATCAAAATCGCTACCTATAACCCAATTCCCATAATCTCCGTTTGCTCTCATGATACTACAATCTGATGTTACTTCTTGTTGTTCTTCTACTTGATTATTAGCCCAAAATTCAGTACCCATTTGATCATCAAAATCAGAAGCTATAACCAAACAATCATCATCTCCATTAGCCCTAATCTGGTTATAGTAGACTCCGCTTCATTGTCATTAGCCTTGATACGCTTATTGCCAGACATAACCATCTCACAGTTTACAACTTCACCACCCTCACAATCATCTATTTTCCTCTTGCCCTTATTTTTTTCCCCTGTTTTAGACCCATTTTTCCTCAAACGACAGAGCACTAATTCACGGTTCAAATCAGGCAAACTATACTCAAACAAGATCCAACCGCAATGGTGGCTTGAATTTCTGTTTTTGTATTTGAACCTTTTCTTGGTTGCTTCTATCTTAATCCTACAATCAAAATCTGCCCTAGCCGTGACTTCAAAAATTTTCCCAGAATCTTCTCTATGCCAGTTACCCTCACCAGTACCAACACTTCGATCAACTCTAGAATAGTCAGTAATCAGCGTTTGTTTGTTCTTCTTCTGCGAGGCTTTCTTCTTTAATTCAGTGAAAAAGTAGAGATCCTTAACATCAGTTCTCTCTCACCACCGAATCTCTTCCAGACTTCCCAGGGCTCTTCTCTTCCATATAACTGGCAGTCACTTACTATCATCTCCGCTGCCGCAAAAAGCTTTCCAGTGAGTTTCTTGTACAGATAGTGACCTGCTAACTCCTCATCGGTAGGATCGAACCGAAATCCAGGAAGCATGGTTGAATTCTAGTCTCCCGTTCTTAAATTTCTCTAGAAATTCTTGAATTTTCTCAGCTTTCTCAGGGAAAAGTAGCGCAGAAGCCAAATAATAGTTTGGGAATCAAGCAAAAAGAGGGAACGAGGGAAAGCAATAAATACCTAATGGAGAGACGCGGGATGTTACCGTTAGAAGAAGATAATTTGAAATCTTAGTTTTATGAGTTATGCGTGTGGACAGATAATTTAAATCTTTGTATTGGCTATATAAATCTTTAAAAGTGTTTAACATTGTGTCTAACAATAAAAAAAACGCGTTGGTAGATATATTTATTTGCTAATGAAAAAATGAAACTCTAATAATTTTAAATGAGTTGGATTTAAGTAAATTATTATTAATTATTATGTAATATAAAATTCAAATAATCAATTAGTTCTGCAAGTAACCATAATCGAATATTATAGTTCAAACTCAGTTAATATTGGTCGAAGCTACTCGAGTTTAAGTTTAAAACAATTAAAATCAAGTTAAACTCAAATTTTTTTGTTAGTCCAATCGAAATAGCTCATAAATAGTTTAGCTCACTTGCATCTCGAATTAATTGGATACCTTGTGCAAAAGACCAAGGTTGATTAAGTTTTACTCCCTAATTAAAAGTATGTGATGTAGTGCAAGAAGTTAAGTTTCAACAATTGACGCTTTTGGAGGCAATTTTGTAGAAATGATGAAATGTATTTTGACAATTAAGTTTCAAATTTTAATTGACTCATTGAACAATTTAATTTATAAAATTTCATACATTGAATGTTTATTTAACCACTTTCAATTATTTGATATGTGTTTAATAAGAGTATTTTTAAATTAAAATATCCAACAAATAAATTTTTATAAATTAAAGTTCGATGCATCCATTTTTATAGGAATTCAAGTCTTGAATCCAATGAATCTTTATTTTGTTTTTGAGATATTGTGAATGCTAATGGATTTTATTTTCATTGTCTTAAAAAATGTGAATTTGATTCGCTTAGATATAATGCTTTTACAGAATACCTTTACAAGAATGTTTAATCTTTCATTGAAGCTACCACCGTTATATAGTCATTCAAGCAACAGAGCTAGGAGGCCAAAAAATAAATAAGGAAAATTTACTATTTGTCCTTGAGGTTTAATGAAACATTCGCAGTAAAAATGGTTGTTTCCCTTTGAGTGTTTGACTTTCATTGATTAGAAATCTCATCACTGCATTAAAACACAAACAAAGGTAGGAACATTTTGGAGATTTCTGTGAAATAGTCGAATATTGTTAATAACCGTTAACATACAATAATAAAATATATTAAAATAATAATATTAGACTCCTAAATAAACTCTAACTAACAGATAATATAGGATTCGTAATCCTTATCCTAACAAGACTATCCTAAATCCAATATATATACTCTAAATTTACCCTAAGGACGCGTTATTTCACAATTTACTACACCTCAAATTTTGAGAGCTTAACAATTGGTGCGGTGAGCGTGGAAGACACGTTTAAACCCTAAAAAATACCCACAGTTTTTCTCGATTCCTATGGCTAATGATTCTATTGAACGCCTCAAAATGGAATGCCAAGAAAAACCATGGTGAGGCTAACCAACAACCCACATTCGCCCCTCCAACAACCACTGATCCCCAGGTAGTAGCTACTCTATTTCAGGCTTATTCGTTGTTTACCACTGTGCTGAAATGCCTCTTGGAGAACCCTCAGCCTATCGGCGAGCCAGTACCACCCACCAGGCCGACAAACCCTCCCCACCTATAACATAGCCTCCCTCCCACTTCGCCTAAATACTGAAGTCATTTAGTGTTTGATTGATACCATGAGGTGGAATAGGAGGTAGACCCTAGTGCGACTAACCCTAGCAGCCAAGAGATAAGTCACACTTAGTGTCATGGAGATAGGATTTTGCTATACCTATCCCCGCAGCACTTAGTCGCCTTTGGATGCTAGGACGAGCTAAGTAAGCCTTGGAGTTGTGTTGGAGCAAATGTGAGCTAAATAGAGAAGAGAACACAAGAGAGCTTGTAAGAACTCTTAATACTCAAATGCTTTGTATTTGTTTGAATGAGCTTGGATTGCTTTACACGTGAAGTGAGGGGTGGTATTTATAGCCACTTCCACCTCCTCAATGGACGGCTAAGATGTTGCCTACACAAATGAACGGTCTAGATTACAAAGAGAGTTCTAGAATTATGTAGAGATTACACAAAATATCTCCTTTGTGGAGTAGTGTAGAGAATTCTAGAAAATGGGCTTGGATAATAGAGGTTTGCCAAGCCTTGGTCCCTTATGGCAGCCCAATTTAAAGCCTTCCTTATAAATTGTAGAGGCTGCCTTGCATTTTTGCTTGCTTCTTGTGTGGGGCGTGACACCCTCCCCCACTCAATCTCGCGACGTCCTCGTCGCGCCATGAGCCTCGTGCTCTTTTATTTTGTCTTTGAACTACCAAAGAGTATCTTCATGCTCCCAACTAGCTTCGGACTTGGGCAAGTTCTTCCACTTGATCAAGTACTCACGCGTCGCCGCACTACTCATGAGTTGAGGATGCTGTCAACCTCCTTGTCAAATTTGATAATAGCAGCAGTTGGTGGTCGAGTAGACTCGCCCCTACTTGGATCCTTATCATTCGCATGATAAGGTTTTAGCATGCTCACGTGGAAGATATTACGAATCTTCCACTCGGGAGGCAGTTCAACTTGATAAGCGGCCTTCCCTACTCGTTTGATGATAGGGAATGGTCCCTCATATTTCTTCACAAGCCCTTTATGTACCTTTTGTAAGGACTTGAGCTGGTTAGGGCGGAGTTTGACGAGTACCTTGTCTCCTTTGGCGTACTTCTTCGGTCGCCTCTTGGTGTCGGCCCATTTCTTTATAAACCGAGCAACCTTATCGAGACAAGCAAGAGTCTCGTCAACTTCTTTATGCCATTCCCTCACAAACTTGTGAGGTTTATGGGTGCGATCCGATTGGTTGTTTTGTGAGGCACTAGCACTTTTGTTGGCTAGTTTCGCCTTGTGACTTGATACGTTGGTGGCAACATTGGCCTTCTTTAGTTCTCCCGTCTTTGGAGGAGACATGGCTGGCAGCTTAGCACTTGGCTCCAGCTCAATCTGGTGATCGGCTTCCTTTTTAGAATGAACCGTTTTTGGCGACTGTGGAGGCGTGATGTCTTTGGACTCCTCCAGCACCGTTTGGGCAGATTTCGGCAAAACTTGCTTATGATTTGTCACTTCCTCGTCCTCGGGAAGTGCCAAGGGATATGGCACCCAAATATCGTAGGGAACCCATATGGGCTTGGGGTTCCTTTGTCGCCTGTTTCTCCTTATTGCACTCGGCGACCATTGCATTCATTTCCTTTTTATAATCGGCGCGCATCGCATATATTGCATTCCTGTTGGGGCAATCTTTTGTCCAATGCGGCCCTCCACAGAGGAAGCAAGGTTTATAAGGTTTGAAATTAGGCTTCCTAAACTGCTTATCATGTCTTCCCTCGAGAGATTTGGACGAACCATCTTCCCTATGATGATGGTCCTTCCCCTGATCTTGTCTGTCTCTTCACTCTTGCTAGGAATGGGCTTATTGTTCTCGACTCGGGTGGAGTAGTCCGTCAGGGATTCAACCACGGCAATAGCATCATCAAGTGTTTGCACGCTACGCCGCTCTAACTCCACCTTCGCCCACTCTCTTAGCCCATCTTTGAAGAAGAAGAGAGCATCTTTGTCGGACAAATCGTCAATCTCCAACATGAGGGTGGTGAACTCCTTAATGTAATCGGAGAGGCTACCTTTTTATTGTAGACGACGTAGTTTGCCCCTTGCTTCGGTATCCGCATTGTGAGGCACGAAATGCTTTCGCAATTCTAACTTGAATTGCTCCCATGTATGGATAGTAAGTGCCTTTTTCGCGCTCCGCATGCTTCCTTTGCCACCATAACTGAGCAGCATCCCGAAGGAATGTGGGGGCATTGCCAATCTTGGCGGCATCATCATTTACCCCCATGGCCTCAAAGTACTGGTCGAGGCCAAAGAGAAAGTTTTCCACCATTGAGGCGCTACGTGTACCGTCGTACGTCGTAGGCTTGGGTACCTTAAAACCATGTGCTACATGACTTGTGGTAGCACTGGTTGAAGCGGGACTACTCATTCGTTGGTGCATCCGGCATTCGAAACGGATAGCATCTACTTCACTATGTAGGGCACTAAGTTCAGATTCAGTGAATGTTCGTACCTTGGTTATCCTACCAGCAAGGGCTTGAAGCTCCTCTCGTAGGGATCTACCAAGCTCGGTGAACATGCATTTGGCGGCCCGAGTGATCTCTTCATTCTCCTGAACAACATTGTCGATTTGTTCGGAGAGTTCTCTCACAATAGCTTCTTGAGAAGACAAGGCTTGCTCAAGAGCTGCGATTCTCTGCTCCACATGATCCATGGGAGAGGTTCGTGCCTTAGACTTCCCCCTCTTAGGCCGAGTACGCACCGGCTCACAGCCTCAAACTGCCTTTGGCTGCTCGGGTTGTTGTTCCTTAGCAACAACCAATTGAGCTTCGTCGTTTGCCATTGATCAAGGCGAAGGGCTTGATACCTAGGACGAAACCTGCTCTGATACCACCTGTCACGGAGATAGGATTTTGCTATACCTATCCGCGCGGCACTTAGTCGCCTTTGGATGCTAGGACGAGCTAAGTAAGCCTTGGAGTTGTGTTGGAGCAAATGTGAGCTAAATAGAGAAGAGAACACAAGAGAGCTTGTAAGAACTCTTAATACTCAAATGCTTTGTATTTGCTTGAATGAGCTAGGATTGCTTTACAAGTGAAGTGAGGGGTGGTATTTATAGCCACTTCCACCTCCTCAATGGACGGCTAAGATGTTGCCTACACAAACGAACGGTCTAGATTACAAAGACAGTTCTAGAATTATGTAGAGATTACACAAAATATCTCCTTTGTGGAGTAGTGTAGAGAATTCTAGAAAATGGGCTTGGATAATAGAGGTTTGCCAAGCCTTGGTCCCTTATGGCAGCCCAATTTATAGCCTTCCTTATAAATTGTAGAGGCTGCCTTGCATTTTTGCTTGCTTCTTGTGTGGGTGTGACACTTAGCCTGTCTTGGACGAAGCTAATATTCGGAATGTTGTCAAGGAATTGCTTTGGGAGTGTAGAGAGACACGAGAAATTAGTGCGCTCTCTATACGCTATTCATGATAACTATATATTTGTTGTTGGACTAATGAATGGCATTAACATTTCATTTTATGTCAGCTTGTCCTACAATATTAATACCAGTTCAGTTGAGGACTTTACTGAAAGAGGTTAAGATAGGCTTTTTATGCTGTTCTCTTTCGTTTATTGTTAAGTAAATTTGTTACGTCCTTTGCATAAAGCTTTCTCACTTATATTACCTTCTCTTTCCTTCATTGCAGGCATTGAAGATCTAAAGTTTGGAAAAATAGTTACTCCTTTACCTCCAAAAGCTACTTTTTTGGATGATCTGCTTAGAGTTCTTCGAGCTATTCGATTTGGTACTTCTGAATTTAGATTTTATTTGATTTTGTTGGGAATTTCATTTTTCTTTTTCCTTTTGGTGAAATTTGACTACACATAATTTTTTGGATAACACATGCAAGTTTCTCGCTCAGCATGTCTTGAAATAGCTCAGTGTCAAAACTTCCTTGCATTTTTTTGTATCTCTATTTTGTTTTCTTAGTGTCATGTAATGTCTTCAAGAAACATTCGAGTTTTATCCTTTCAATTGAATTATAAATTTACTATGAAATAAAACTCTACCAAACAATTAGAACTCATGTTGGTCCTTGGATTGGTGAAACATGTTGAACTTTGCAAATCTTCTAGGGCTTCATTTTAAGAAGTAAGATCAAACTTAAGTGATTTATCATTGCTCTGAAATTGCTATGCATATATGGGCAATAACTCAACTGCTGAAAACTTTTGAGTCCATGTCTATTATATAACCTGATCATGTCTTATAAAACACCTCAAATTTTTTCATATGCGCAGTCAGCTAGCGTGATCTTACAACCTAATATTTTTCTTCACTTCTATTGGTTCTTTTTGTCTTGCTTCTCTTTTTCCATTTCTATGTCTTACATGGCTAATTTCTGGTTATTTAGGTGCAAGGTTTGGATTCATACTTGATGAAGAACTCAAAGTAGCTGCTGCATGTGATGACATGAAAAATGCTTTGCAGTGAAAATTAGCAAAGAGCACATTGGAACTGAAGTATGATAACCCTCTTGAATAGATGAATAGCATGTGCCTCAAAATATTTTTTGATGTCTGGCAAGACATTGACTTGCTTGTGAGGGACTTTTTTATCCATTGTGTGCTATGATAGTAGTTTATTATTTATCTCGTTGCTGCTCTTCTGTGCAGGTTGATCTCATGATTTTTGGCAATCAACCTGTTAAAGCTATGACACATATTTCAGATTTGACATTATTCTGGGTTGTCTTTGGTTTTCCTCCTAAGGTTGAGCCAGCAGTGTCAGAAGGATGCCACAAGTATGATATGGTCCATGATGTCATTGATAATTACATCTAATCTCTGTTTTTATGTAAAATAAATCTGTCGCTAAGTTTGGGTATCAAACTAATCCAAAATCCAAATTAGAGTTTGTTATATTATTTAGCAAGAGTTTTGGAATGATGAAGGCATGCATCAGTGATTATAATTTATCTTTCTCTAGTTAGGCATGGCCACCGGTTCATTTTGAACCGGAATCGAACTGTACTGTAGATGAACCGGAACCGGATCGGAACCGTCGTTTTAAAATTTTAAACCAAACCGGCAGTTCAAGGGCCGTGAAGGTTCATGTGAATGTTAAAATTTGAACCTGAACCAGCCTTGAACCGGGTTCCACTCCGGTTTGAACCGAAATTTTCTATTTTTATTTTTAAAATAATAATCACTTAGCATATTTTATACATCTCTAAAAGTCTCAATAATATTTTATTGCATGATATAATTTACTTAAGATTTTTGTTTTTAAAATACGCTTTACTTTAAAAGTTAAAAATCTAAAAAGTAAAATGGAAAGAAAAGAGAGAAATATTTAGTCTAAACTTATGTTGTTTTTAACTTTTTTTTTTACCCTTTTAAATTGTTTACTAAGTTAAAATTACATTTTTTTGAAGTATTTTTCAAAATTTTCTTATAATTTATTTAATTAATAACATTTAAACAAAAAAAGTGATAACTTATTTGATTATTTTGTAAAATTAATTATTTTATTCTTATATGAGTATGAGCATTCTAAAATTTATTTAAAATAAAATTTACCAATATTTTTTAAACTCATATTAATATTTTCGAAAAAAAGATGTAATGTTAGAACCGATTTTTTTTTTAAAAAAAAAATATATCGCCGGAAATCGTGATCGGAACCGTCGGTTCATTGGAACTGTACCGAAACCGGCCGGCACTGAAACTAGACCAAAACCGGCGGTTCAAGGGTCGGTTCAGGTTCAACGTTTCAAAAATTTTGAACCATCGGTTCCATGAATCGGAACTAGTGGTTCAATGAACCGGCCATGCCTATCTCTAGTCCAGTAATTTGGTAGTCAAACATAGTGCGTTTTAAAAGTTTCCTCCTCTCTCCTGAAATTTTACCGCTTTGGAATTTGAAAATAGATGTAGCTTATTGAGCAAAGTAAACCCATTCATTCAATATCGTTTGAGAAATTTTGATATTTTGCATTTTTATTAAGAAATTTTTGTAGTATAATAGCAGCTGGAATGCATGCTTTTCATGAGATACTGATCCTGAGAGAATTCCTATACACTTTTGCTACCATCATTATTATTGGGCTTAGAGAATGTCATTGTGTTTACAGCAGCCTTTATTATATATATGTTTTTTTTTCCTACTCACAGGATCCTTTTACCCATTTTAGGCTCTGTGTTGCTTACTTGGATGCTGCATGGAACCTTATTCAATCAATTGGGTGTGCTTTCTTCACTGTGAGTGAGCCACGAATTATTTCCCAAATCTTTTCACTTTAACCTTCTTCTGTTGACATTATCTAAAGTAGTTTCCATTTCAATTCTTTTTATGCATGTTAGTGTGTTGTCTTTGGTTTTGAGTTATAAATACCGTCACATTTGCATTCTAGGATGAACAAAGGAGACTCTGTTTATATGCCGCGTTGTTTCTTCCATTCAGAAATGTTACATACAAGGATGAGAAGGGTAAAAAGGTATGGTCCTTGTTTCGTTTTCTTTATTTCTAGAAGCATGCAACCACTACAAAAAAAACGCACAATTGCGACCGATTTTTGCGACTGACTTAATTCGGTCGCAATTTTGCGACCGCTTTGCGACTTATAAGCCATCGGTCGCAAAATTTGGCGCTGAAAATTCCCGCGAGAATGGTTAATGATTTGCGACCTGTGTACTACAGATTTGCGACCGATTTTGCGACCGATGTGCGACTAAGTGTTCTTCTGTCGCAAAATTTTGCGCGTCAAAAATGGGCCAAAGTTCTGAGACCGATTGGAGACTACATTGCGATCGATTTTTTGCGACCGATATATTAGTCGCAAATCGGTCGCAAATTTTGAGCCTAGTCAAACGATGTCGGCTCATTAAAAATTGCGACCGATAGTTATAACATCATATCGGTCGCAAAATTTAGGGCTTTAAGCGTCGGGCCCTCTCTTTTTTCTTTCTTCTTCTTTCTCTCTTCTCCTTCTCCTCTCCTCTCCTCCCTCCGCAGCGCCACTCCGGCCCCTCCTGACACCGTTCCAGCCCGCCTGACGCCGCCAGCCCCGCTCGCTTTGTACTCCGGTCAGCCTATTGCGAAAATCTGAGGTTAGTTTTATTTTGCGATTAATTTTTCCAATTTTTTTTTTTTCGATTTTATTTGTTTTTATTGTATTAAGTTATGGTTGATTTTGTATATAGAGTTGCGATTACAATTTTTTTAGGGTATTATTATTATTATTATTATTATTATTATTATTATTATTATTATTATTACTGTTCTTATTATTATTATAATTATTTGTATTATTGTTGTTGTTATTATTACTAATTTATTATATTATTATTATATTATTGTGATTGTTATTATATTATTATTATTATTATTATTATTATTATATTATTATTATTTTATTGTTATTATTATTATTATTATTACTACTGTTCTTATTATTATTATTATTTATTATTATTATTATTATTATTATTATTATTATTATTATTATTATTTTTTGTTGTTATTAATATTATTATTAATGTTATTATATTTTATTATTGTGATTGTTATTTATTATTTATTATTATTATATCTTGTTATTGTTTTTTTTTTTTTTCTTATTCTTATTCTTATTATTCTTCTTCTTCTTCTTGTTGTTTTTTTATTACTTTCATTCTTTTGTTCTTTTCTTCTTCTTCTTCTTCTTTTTCTTTTTCTTTTTTTTGTTTTTTCTTCTTCTTCTTTCTTCTTCTTCTTCTTTTTGTTTTTTTTCTTCCTCTTCTCTTCTTCCGTTCTTCTTCTTCTTTTTCTTGTTCTTCTTCTTCTTCTTCTTCGTCTTCTTGTTCTTGTTCTTTTTTTTTTCTTCTTCTTCTTGGTCTTCTTGTTCCTTTTTTTTTTTTTCTTCTTCTTATTCTTCCTGTCCTTTTTCTCTTAGTATTAGTATTATTGTTAATGTTGTTGTTGTTATTTTTTTATTTTAATTTAACATATATATATGCAACTTAAATAAATTAAAAATTGAGAGTTTCAGTCAACAAAAAGCCGTAATTATATATTGTTACATATTTTATTTAAAAAACGAAAAAAAATTTAAAAATTGTTGCTATATATAAAATTAATAACCCTTAATATCCAAGCAAATAGATAAATATCATTTTATCATACAAATTTGACTAAATTGAATCGAATAAAATAGAACGCGCCATTAATATTTAGGAAGAACGACATTTGGAGATACATTCGAGTGATATCGAGCGATAAAAATTTTAATTTTCAAATTACATTAATTTCTGCAATTTTACCGATGGATGATAATGAAATTTAGCAACAAAATTGAATGTGATTAGTGAGAACGCCAAATTTTTTTGCTTATTCAATCTCTATTTTTATTTATCTTTTCTAAAAAATATTTTATTCATTAAAAATTGCATTTTCTTTTTGCTTTAAAGTTCTATTTTATTAATATAAAATCTAGTAATCAATACATATAAAACTATTGTAAATATATAGTAGAATGATTTTTACAGTTGTTATTAGGAGAGAAAAACAATATTTTAAAGGTTCTAAATATTGTGGTTGATTTATTATATATATTTTTTGTTAGGACTTTTAATGAAAAATGTGAAATTAACATTTAGTAGTTTTTCTTATTTCAACATTTAGTTACTAAAAAAATTGTTGAATGTATAAAAAAATAAACTCATTTTATCCATCAAAATTTCTCAAATCTAATAAGTGATCTTTTTTTAATAACTTATAAAATACCTTTCACAAATTCATCAAAGTTTAAAATTGAACCGAAATAATTAAATTATTAAAAAAATTTAATCAAACTTTGATAGCTACTTTAGTAGACCATTTCAAAGTCTGCAACCACTTCGAAAAAGTTTCAAAGTTTCAAAGCAAGTGTCATTTCAAATATACAGAATATAAATATTATGTGATGAAAATGAAAGCAATTTTCTTTTTATTATAATATTTTACATTTTATTCAAGTTAATCGAAAAAGAAATAAAAGAAATATGCAAATGCGATGTGTACTTAAGAGTTTTCAGTTTTCAATATATGCTCCAAACTACAAAAACTAATTGTAAATATCTTAAGATTAGCGTATACGTAGTTGATGCATAAAAACTAATTCTGTGAAAGTACTGAACAAAAATAATAACAAGTACAAAAACTAATTGCTCCAATTTTTTTTTTTTGAAGAATAATTGGAATGTATATAAATAATTTTGTGTGTTTAGGTTATTACATGTTCTTAATTATTGGCAACTCTTTCTTGAGAAGTTTTGGCTGTGTTTTTCTTTATTTTTATTATTGTCGTTATTTTTCTTAAATATGTTTTTGACTTAAATGAATGATGAGTTTGGATTGGAGGCCTAGTAGTGGCCATATTGCCTTTGGAGAATGTTGGTATGATATAGAAGTGTTTATTGATTTGTTTTTGTATTTGAGAATTGATTGTGTTGTGCCGAAATGCTGCCGAATTTTTTTCCCAAAAATTCAATATGTAGAATAGTATACTTACCTTTATTACAGTAGTCTTTGTATTCAATAAATGAACTTAGTGATTTTACATTTATATATAGTTACCCTTATTATAGAAATAACCTTAGTTACTTATAAGTGTTGTAAATTGAACATTACATTAGGTGCATGTTTTAAGGATGGTTTAGACTAATGCAATTACATGACACGGCCCTTTATAAACACATTGTTAATTAGGTAAAAAAAAATGCAAATAATCGAGATTGGATGTACTGGAGGTTCGAGGTCAATGGGATATTAAGACAAGAGTTCCTGCAAGGATTGGAGGCGTTTATACAGTTTGCAGTTGGTAATCCCAGTTTTATGGATGGTAATAAGTTGAGGTGTCCATGTAATCACAAGAAGTGTCGAAATCGAGCCTTCTTAGACATCGATACAGTGAAACTTCATTTGTGCAAACATGGGTTCGTGGAAAATTATTACGAATGGATACATCATGGTGAAGCTCGAGTTGCCAGTAGGTCAGGCCACTCCATTCCGGTAAGTTTAGAAGTTCAGCCTTATCAATTTCTGTATGGTAATCAATGCAATGATATGGTAATCGATGCGAGTAGAGTACAATGTGAATGGAATAATATGGAGGAATCGCCAAACGTAGCAGCACAACAATTGTTTGACATGCTAAGTGCAGCTAACAGTGAACTGTGGCCTGGATGCAAGAATCATTCAGTTCTGTCTGTTGTTGCACGATTACTACACATGAAAGCGGAGCACCATTTTTCAGAAAGGTGTTACGATGATTTTGTGTAGTTAGCAAAAGAAATGTTGCCTGAAGGCCATTCAATGGTTGATAATTTTTATCGGACAAAAAAATTAGTTCGGGGGTTGAGACTACCGGTAGAAAAGATTGATTGCTGTCGTAATAATTGTATGATATTCTGGGTGTTGACTCGGAATTCAGAGAATGCAAGTTTTGTAATCTTCCAAGATATCAACGGCGGGGTCAAGGGACTGGTAGAGAACAAAAAGAGAAAGCTTTCAAGAAGATGTATTATTTCCCTCTTATTCCTCACCTTCAAAGGTTATATGCATCTAAGGCGACAGCTGAACACATGACATGGCATGCTTTGCATGAATATGAGGATGGTATAATGACTCATCCGTCAGACTCTGAAGCGTGGAAACATTTTGATAACATTCATCCTGTGTTTGCTGCTGATATGAGAAACATGAGATTGGGGCTTTGTACTGATGGGTTTCAGCCGTTTGGCCAATCAGGACAGCAATATTCATCATGGCCTGTCATTGTGACACCGTATAATCTACCACCGTCAATGTGTATGAAAGATGAATATATGTTTTTGTGTGTTATTGTTCCTGGGCCTACTAATCCAAAACAGAAAATTGATGTGTTTCTGCAGCCTTTGATTGATGAACTTAATTATTTATGGGAATATGGGGTTGAAACATTCGATGTTTCGACCAATCAGAATTTCATAATGCGAGCTGCTTTGCTTTGGACCATCAGTGATTTTTCAGCTTTTGGAATGTTATCTGGGTGGAGTACGGCTGGCAAATTGGCTTGTCCTCACTGCATGGAAAACACTAATGCATTTACACTAAAGAATGGAGGTAAACAATGTTGGTTTGATTGTCATCGCAAATTCTTACCAGAATCTCACCCTTGGAGCAAAAATCGCCAATGCTTTAGAAAGAACATGACTATTGTTGAACCCCCTCCACCTGTGAAGTCTGGAGCACAAAATATTACAAGAAATTGAAGATCTGGGGCTTATGAAAGTTACAAAGTTAGGTGCAGATGAGGTATATACAAGAATTGGCAGGAATAGTGGGTGGAAAAAGCGAAGCATCTTCTGTTCAACACTGTCATGAACATTGAAGGGAAAACCAAGGATAATGCAAAAGCGAGAGCAGACATGAAGGAAATTTGTCGTCGACCAGAACTCGAGCAATCTGTACTTACTGCTAAGTTTTCGAAGGCATGTTATTGTTTAGATAAACCCCAAAGGCAATTATTGTGCGAATGGTTACGATCATTAAGGTTTCCAGATGGCTACTGTTCAAATATGGGTAGATTTGGACATGAGGAAGTACAGATTGTTTGGCATGAAAAGCCATGACTGCCATGTTTTCATGCAAAGATTGATCCCTGTGGCATTCCGGGAATTATTACCAGGAAAAATTTGGGAAGCAATGACAGAATTGAGTCTCTTTTTCAAGGAATTGATGATGACTATTATCCGATGCGATGATATGGACCAATTAGCGCGAGAAATCCCAGTAGTGATGTGCAAGTTGGAGCGAATTTTTCCACCCGGCTTCTTTGATTCTATGGAACATCTGCCGGTTCATTTGCCCTATGAATGTCGTTTAGCAGGACCGGTACAATATCGATGGATGTATCCATTTGAGAGGTGATTCACTAACATCTCATTCTAATGATTACATCATTTTTTTGACTTATACTTACATATTGGCATTGTACAATCACAGACACCTACAGAAAATTAAAAAGAATGTGCGCAATAAGGCAAAGGTCGAGGGATCCATTTGCAATGCATATTTGGTGGAAGAAGCTTCACATTCTGTTCACACTACTTTGACCAACATGTTTTCACCAAGCATCGGACAGTGCCACGTAACGATGACGGAGGAGATCGCGTTCAATCTGAGTTTGAAGGAAATCTAAAAATTTTCACCTACCCTGGGCGTACGATTGGTAAATAAAAAAAAGACGATTGACTGATGCAGAGATACAAGCGGCTCAAACCTATATTTTATTGAATTGCGAAGAGATCACACCATATGTACAGTAAGTATAAATAATGTAAACATTCAAACTTGACGTGGGCCGTTGTTAAATCGTACTTATGCTAATATGGTTCGTTGATAAATAGGAAATATATCAATCTTCTGCGGCTTCAAAATCTCAATTTGACTGATACTGCAGTTGATGCAAAGCTGGACACGGAATTTGCAGAATGGTTCAAATATTATGTAAGTTACTTTCAATGTACACACACGGAATGTACATTTATTAAATTTGACTCATGTCATTACTATTTCCCATAGGCTCGAAGCTCGGAAAGCGATATTCGTAACAGATTTATTACGGATCTGGCAAAGGGGCCATTACCGGTTGCTAATGCCTACTCTGGCTACTTTGTAAACGGTTACAAGTTTCACATGAGGGTTATGGGAGAAGCAGAAAGACAATGAACAGCGGTGTGTGCATAAAGGGATCAAACTACAGTGACGTGTCAAACGATTTTTATGGGAAATTGGTTGAGGTTTTGGAGTTAGAATATCCAGGCCTACCAATGAAGTGCACAATCTTATTCAAATGTGAATGGTTTGATCCTACGCCAAACATTGGCACGAAGGTTCATCCTAAGTATAATCTGGTTGATATTAATCAAAGAAGAAGATATACAAAGTATGAACCTTTTGTTTTGGCAATGCAAGCTGCACAGGTGTACTATGTCCCATATCCATCGTTTAAACGAGATAGATGCGATTGGATGGCAGTGTGCAAAATCAAGGCTAGATCAGTTGTTCATGCACTTGAAACGAAACAATCTTCTTCACTCGCAGTATCAGGCATTTCAAGAAGTTAGGGTTGAAACGCAACCGATGCAAGTTGTTGAAGATTTAACAGATAGATTGGATGATGAAAGCCGATCTTATGTTGAAATAGGACCATCAGATGATGAAGAGGAAGAAGATCAAATCATCATGGGTTCCTCAGAAGACGAATATGAAGAAGAGGAAGCTGATGAAGAGGAGGAGGAAGCAGATGATATTCAAGACACTTAAAACTTAGAGCAATTTTACTGTTACAAATTGATAAATGTATATGTAATTAATATTATTAATGAAGAATTTCAATGGTATTAACTTTCTTTACTCATATTTACCACATGTTCTACAATTCATATAATTGTATAAATTCATTTTATCTAGGTTTGATATCTGCAGTACAGATGGCTAGAGGTAGACCGTTTGATTCTGACGCGTCCGGCAGTGGTTCGCGTGGAGGTCATGGCCCTGGACGCAGTGCCCGTGGACGAGGAGGGTCATCCCTCGTCCTTCGTCAGGTACGTCTGGGGCTTCGTCATCTGCTCAGCGACCAACTGCCGCCATCACATCCTTCTTCAGGTACGTCTGGGGCTTCATCCTCTGCTCAGCATCCAGTACTGCGCCATCACAGCCTTCTGCTCCTTCCTCTTCTACCAGTACAGACTCCACCAGCTGCACAGTCACCTACTGTGCAAGGTAATCATAAATGTCATAACTGTCATTTTAATTATATATTAATTATCTAAAAATTTATAACATTTGTCATTTCTTTTGCAGCTTCATCAGATCCACGTATCACCCTCAGTTTGGTAGCGGGACAGTAAGTACTTATTCAAATTTTCTGCAGGCATATTTTGTAATTATATTTTGTACTTATTCATAACTGTGATGCTTTCGTGTAATTATATTTCACTTCTGTTTTTTTTTTTTCAGCATATATCCATCTTCTCGAGCAGCGAGGCAAATTTTGAAGATAATCAAGCTACAGCTGCATAAAGAAGGATACACATGGGATGCCGTACCACAAGAGGCGAGAGACTTTTATTGGGAGGAGTTCCAGGTACTCTTTGGTTTAAGTTATATCATCATTCAATGTTTACAATTCAAGATACATCCTTAGTGTTTAAACGCTATATGATCTAATTTTTTTGCAGAAACATTTCATATGGGACGAGGCCATTACAGCTATGCTGAAAGTAGCCTGGGAGAAGATATGCGCCGATCGATACGCTGACTTCACCTATAGGATGAGAAGAAGCGGTAAGAAGCAGCAGTGCGTGTCTCAGGAGATATGGGAGAGCTGGCAAAAGGCTTGGGAGGATCCTGCATTCAAGAGAAAGCGGGAGATATTTGCACAAAACAGGCGCAGTGAGATGGCGGTGATGGAGCAGGACCTTCGCGACACACAGGCGGATCTATATCTGCTATAGAGACAGCTCGATTATTAGTAAGTGAACTAGTCCCTTTACAAGAAACTATGTTTAATGAAAGGACACTATATAATTAATATATCATACATAAAATTCATTATAGGCTAAAGAATTAGGTCGTGAGCCCACACCGATGGAGGTGTTTACATACACTCACACGAAGGACCACGATCGTAATACCTTTATCGACAGACGTGCGCTGAGCGTCAATGTAAGTAACAATGAATAATATTTACATTTACCCTCTAATCATTGCGAAGATGTACAAAGTTGAATATAATAAAGCTTGCAATTGCATTGATTAATTAATTTTTTGTTTTCAGGAGAACTATACTACAGCTCGGGAGCGTATTGTTACTTCTCAGACCGATGAATCCGAAGTTGAGTCAAGAATTGACGAGGTAGCGCTTTATCTCGAGGCTGTAGGGGGGAGAGAAGAGGAAGGTATACGGCATCGGGTCTCAGGCATCACAGTTTTACATTGGCTCAGCAGCTCACGCTTCTACAGCCGAGCACAGTGACTCGTACTGTGATGATGATATACGGGCTCAGCTTGCTGATCAGCAGAGACAGATTGCAGAGCTTAGAGCGCATGTGATACGGCTGTCCGGTGAGCACCGTGCTGGTACTTCTCCCTCTGATCCTACGCCTGCTACAGACCGACATGTTTCGACGTCTCAGCAGCAGCCACTATCGGCTCCTGATCCCGATGCTGCAGACGATACCTTGGTCACCCTTCCTGGCGCTACATCACATCCAGCAGTACTCCTCCTGGCGATCCGACATCGGGAGATCCGACATCGGATCCTGCAGATGAGCAGCAGCATATATAGATTTGATTTTGGACATTTTTATTTTTTCATTTGTATTTTCATATTTTAATTTGTTCAGAATAATAAAAGTTACATTTTTATACTGTTCTTGAATAGGTTGTGTGATATATATGCATTTATGTCAACTTTCACAGGTGCAGAAAAATTTTGTTTTCAAAATAATATTTAATTTTTTTTTCATTTTTGCGACCGATTTGCGACCGATTTGATACCAAAAGTAAAATTATGAATTTATAATTTGCGACCGATTGCAAAAAATTGCGACCGATATTCTGCGACCAAATTTGCGACTGAATTTCCAATTAAACCACGACCAAAAATTGCGACTGATTATTCAATTTTGCGACCGATTGTCTCATCGGTCGCAAAATTAGTTTGCGACCAGTATTTTTGCGACCGACGATTGTCGGTCGCAAATCGATCGCTACATCAAATTAGCGACCGATATTTGCCATTTTGCGACCGATTGGTCGGTCGCAAAATGGCGTTTTTTTTATAGTGTTTAGAATACCACAAACCCAGATTAGAAGTTCCATAAAGATATCTTAGAATTCTTTTTACAGCAGTTAAATGAGATTTCTTGGGACATGATTGAAATCTAACACATAGACAAACACTAAAGTGAATGTCAAGTCTGCTTGTAGTTAGATATAGTAAAGAACCAATCATACTTCTAAACAATTTGATGTCCACATCCATACCTTTTTCATATTTTTCTAATTTTGAGGATGGACTCATTGGTGTACTACATACCTTGGCCTTCTCCATTTTGAATCATTTTAACAATTCTCTAGTATATTTACCTTGGTTTATGAAAATTCCATTTTCACATTGTTTGATTTGAAGTCCAAGGAAGAAGTTTAATTCTCCCATCATGCTCATTTCGAACTCACAATGCATAATCTTAGAAAATTCCTTACAAAGAAGATCATTAGTAGAACCAAAGATTATGTCATCAACATAGATTTGTACAACTAGAATATCATGTGCTTTATTTTTAATAAATAGTGTTGTATCAACCTTTCCTTTAGAAAAACCATTTTCTAATAAAAACTTACTTAATCTTTCATACCAACCTCTAGGAGCTTGTTTCAAACCATAAAGAGCTTTAGTAAGTTTGTAAACATGATTTGGTTTATCATATACTTCAAAACCAGGAGGTTGTTCTACATACACTTCTTCATTTAGAAAACCATTTAGAAAAGCACTTTTCACATCCATTTGATATAACATGAAGTTTTTAAAACATGCAAATGCACAAAGCATTCTAATGGCCTCAAGTCTTGCAACTGGAGCAAAGGTCTCATCAAAATTGATACCTTCCTCTTGATTGTACCCTTGAGCCACTAACCTTGCTTTGTTTCTCACAACATTACCTTGTTCATCAAGCTTATTTCTAAACACCCATTTTATTCCAATAACAGAATGGTTTTTATGTCTAGAAACAAGTTTCCAAACTTGATTTATCTCAGATTGATTTAGCTCTTCTTGTATAGCAAGAATCCAATTTTCATCATTTTGAGCATCTTCTAAATTTTAGGTTCTATTTGAGAAATGAAAGCAACTTTACCAAATATCTTTTATATTGAGCTCTAGTCATCATTCTTTCTGAAGGATAATTGTTGGCTCAAGGGTCAATTTTTAATCTCGGATTTTGATGATTAATACAAAACGAATAAATTTAAAATTATGTTATTTGTGCTAATTTTATTTTATGCAGAATTTCTATGGAAAGAATCATACAAGGCAAGTCCTACATTGAGTGTGAAGATTTCGAAGAACCTAGTAGCTAGGATTTAGGAAACTTGTAGGATAGAGAGAAAATCCATATATGGCACAAAAATCTTTTTCTCTCAAAAATATTTTTCGGAAAATTAGTTTTCTTCAAAATAATTTATTTTCGAAAATATTCCTTTAAATCGAAAAGATTTATTTTCCTAAAACTAAAGAGATTTCTTCTCTAATGTTTTTGGTAATACAAATCACTCTCTTTTCGGAAATATTTTTGAAAGATCTAAATACTTAAAATTATTCTTACCTTAAAAACGAAAGAGAATCTCTTTCGGTTTTAGTAAGAATCTTTCCGCAAAATATCCTTTCCAAAATAACGCTGTCAAAATCTTTCTAAAGGAAATGAAAATCGGTTTTATTCTCTTACCAAAAAGGGATAAAATAATTTTTGGTAACAAAGATTTTCATAATTAGGAAAGAAGATATTCTGATTTCAATCTCTTTCCAAAAGGCGACAGCTTCTTTGTTCCTATATAAAGGAACGTTCATGCCTTAAACATTTGGTGAAGTAAGAGTTTTTTTTTAAGAGCACTCTCTCATTGAACGAATCCTTATCTCTCAAAACTTACTCTACCCCCATTTTCTTTTCATCTCTACTCTTAACGTTTTCAATATTTAAAGTGAAAAGAATTTTTACAATTACTTTTGAAAAAATTCTGTGTTCTAATCGATCTTCTAATCTGATAAATTGTTTTTCCTGTGCTTATATAGGCGTTTCTTTCTGTCTATTTAGATTGTGTAATCTATAGTAGACAGGCTCTTTATTTGTTAAACTTTTGTGTGTAATAGCTTAGGTTAGAAGCTATTGAGATAGAGGTTATCAAGCGACCTTCTCCATGTGTGGGATAGTAATGTCTTGAATCGAGTTTTCTGTACTCTACCAAAAACAGAAAGGGTTGAGGTTAACTAGAACCTTTGGAAAATCTAGTGGGACAAAAGGGTAGATCTAGGTTTTTGATCTATTGCCTTGTACTGTTGGTTTGTCTCTTACCCTTTAAAAGAGATAACTTAGTGGAGGATCTCAAGATGCGTCTTGGGGAGTGGATGTAGGCGAGTTAGTGCCGAACCACTATAATCTCGGTGTTGATCTCTTTATTTCTGAAGTTTGGTTGATACTGTCTCTTTTACACTCTTGTTTAATTTTTAGAAACGCTGAAATTGTTAATAATTCAGATGTTCTAAAACGCAATAAGTCTCATCTATTCTAAATTAGAACTCTGGTATTCTAATAAAGTGAATATACAATGTTCTAACTGTTGTTCTATTCCAGTATAATTCACTGTTTGGGTTTCTATTTTATTTTCTACTTTATGAGGATGTTCTAATCCTGATAACTCTCCATCATAAAGTTACTTTAATATTTGATTAAGGCTCTGTGAAGAAGTTCTGAATTTTAATAACTATCTTTCACATAGCTTATATGGTTTTCAAACTTTATGAGGAAGTTCTAAGTTCGATAACTTTCCTTCATAAAGAAGCTCTGATATTGTACAAGTCAGTGTGAAGCTGTTCTAATCAATAGCTGCACTTTGCACAGACTTTCTATATCTGAAATTAGAACATTGTGAGGAGATTCTAATCCATATTCTACTCTCACAAAGTTCTGTGTGTTTTCCGCTGCACTTAGAATTCTAATTCTTGTTTAGAATTTCTAAAATTTATTTCAGTTTTTAGAAAACCCAATTCACCCCCCTCTTGGGTTGTGCCATACATATTCGGGACCCACAATCTGGTATCAGAGCCTTGGCTCTTGACTTACCTAAGCTTAACCGCTTAAGAGATAAGATCCCATGGCAACCCCACTTCCTCTTTCTTCTTTAGAAGGACAATCTGTTTCTAGACCTCCTTTGTTCAATGGCTCTAATTACTCTTACTGGAAAACTAGAATGGAGAATTTCATGAAATCAGTTGATATAAATGTGGAGAAATGTTATCACTGGTCCTCGTATTCCCATGAAAACTGTAGGAGATGAGCTAGTTAGAAAAACTGAAGAAGAATATACCGATGGTGACTGGAATGACATTGCTGTAAATGCAAAAGCCATTAATATTCTTCATTGTGCTTTAGATGCAACTGAATACAACAAAGTGTCTGGATGTAAATCTGCACAGAGGTATGGGAAAAACTTAAAGTACCTATGAGGGTACAGACAGGGTAAAAGAATCCAGAATAAATATCCTTTGGAGAGAATATGAAATGTTTAGTATGAAAGAAGGGAAACTATTGCAGAACTAAATTCTAGATTTACCAATATAGTTAATCCTTTGAGAACTCTCGGAAAGGAAATTTCAGAAGATGAGCTTGTTAAGAAAATCCTTAGAATTCTACCTAGAAAATGGGATTCTATAGGAACTGTTATGAATTACAAAGAGACTCCCGTCACTTATGATTATCTTATAGGAGCTCTTGTTTCAGAAGAAATGAAATCTTCCTTGACAACGGAAGATAAGAAAAAGAAAGGACTGGCTTTGAGGGTAGATTCTAGTGAAGAAAGTTCTTCTGATCTTGATAGTGATGATTTAGCACTTGTTGCTAAAAGATTTAAAAAGTTCTATCGAAAGGGTGGAAGGCCACAGAAAAAGTTTAATAAAAAGAACTTTCCATCTAAAATAGTAACTTGCCTAAGAAAGAACCTTCTGAAGTGGTTTGTTATGAATGCAACAAACCTGGACATATCAAGCCTAATTGTCCTAAACTGAAAAAGAAGTCAACGAAAGAGAAGCTGAAGCAGGCTTTCGTAGCTGCCTGGAGTGATTCAGATGATTCTAATCCTGAAAGCCACGATGATCAAGAAGAAATTGCTAATATCTGTCTGATGGCTACTATCGACTCTGAATCTAAAGAAATCAGTACTCTGACTTCAACACAGAAAGCTGGAATCAACGAAACAAATGCAACGATCCATGAGAATGATGAAAGCACTGTAAGTATTTCTGAACCCGAATCAGAAAGTGATCTTCTAAATACTTACAATAATCTTTGCAATGAGTTTGAAAAACTTGTTAGAAAGCATAAAGTTCTAAAGAAAGATTTCAGAAAATTAAAATCTGAAAGTAATCATTTAAAAGATGCTTTTTATCAAGAAGTTACATGCAAAGATCTTATTATAGAAATCAAAGATCTTAAAAGTTGTAATAATCGATTTTCTGAAAATCTGACACATCTTGAAGAAAAATGCAAAAATCTGAATTCTGAAAATGAATCCTTGAAAACTGAGATTAGAATTCTAAAGTCAATTTCAGAATCATTTTCTAAAGAAAACAAGTTCTAATAGCATTTCTAAACTGAATCGTGTTTCTAATCAGAAAAATGTTGTTTCTAATGTTGTGACTTTAGAACATCAAAGTTTCAACAAAAAAGAATCATAGTGCACCTGTTACCACTAACCCTCCAGGACCCAATATGAGTTGGGTACCTAAATCTGCTTGATCTTTTCAGGTGTGCCTAAGGAGCGAGCTGAAAACAGAGATGTGGTACATGGACAGCGCTTGCTCTAGGCATATGACTGGTGACAAAAAGAAGTTCACCAGATTAGAAAAGAAAAAGGGAGGTACGGTAAGCTTTGGAGACAAAGCAAAAGGTAAATCGTTGGTATTGGTGTGGTAGGTTCTAATCCTTCAATAGAAGATGTATGTTAGTAGAAGGATTACATTATAACTTGTTAAGTGTGAGTCAGATTTGTGATAAAAATAGAAGAGTGATCTTTGAACCTTCTCATTGTGAAGTTCAGAACATGCATGATAACAAACCTTATTCGTGGAAAAAGGTTTGGAAATATATACCTAGTAGATCTCTCTGAT
>NW_028322430.1:0-40178 GCF_041381405.1 Jatropha curcas | reverse complement strand
GTAAGACCCATTGCCTAGAGGATTAAAAAACCCCAAGGGTACCCCGGATACAAGCTCTAAGATCTTCGATAACATTCGAGCTAAATTGAATACTCGGTTTTTTGAAAATTTACCGCTTGACCTGAACCACTAGCATAAGCCTCCAACATAACATAATCTATATATATGTTATATTATATACAAGAATTCATATTATAGTAGAAAAAAAAAGAATATGGTAATTAATCATAGTAGTCGACAAATCACTCTTTCTTGTAGACAATTGACTTTTCCAATCAATCAATTAGTTTTATTAACCTACTAAGGGAAAATTACTATTTTATCCCTATGCTTTGGCCAAATTAATAACTTCATCCATGTATTTTGGTCAAATTACTTGGACATCTTTAAGGTTTGACTCTGTCTGATAATCTAGTCCTTCTGTCCAAAAATTGCCTTTTTTTCATTTATTTTGTGTGAAAAGTCTAAAGTACCATTATTTTGGGACCCATAAACATGATAAAATGTACATTTTAATATTTTTAAATTATATTTTCTTTTTTTGCCTTATACCATTTGACGACTCAGAAGATCAGAGAAATGAAACTGCAAGTGACCTTGACCGATCATCGCTGCCGCATCTTTGTCCCGCTATTGTCACCCCCTAACCTATATCCCCTTAACTGTCATCACCAACTCCATAATAGGTTTACAAATCGTTATCGGTACAATAATAACATTCTGAAACCAGAACAGACAACCCCAGCAGCATTTACAGGCTTCAAATTCCTACCAAAAGAAACAACAAACCTCTAGTACTCGATTGAAGATTGTTGTAGCCTTGTTGTCGTCAATGGAGTTGCGTAAGTTTGAAATCCAAACTTCAATCGCGATGACATTGAAGATGTCTGCCGTGAGGTCCAGATCATGCACCATGGTTACAAGCAGATTCCAATTCTAATTTTCTTTTTGTTTTTGGGAAAATAATTAATTCTTCCCTGAGTTTTGACCAAACTAACTAAGTAATCTCTGCAGTTTGGCAATATTAATTAATGGTCTCCAAGATTTACCTTCGTTAAACCGCTTAGTCTTTCCGTCCATTTTCTCCAGATTTTTCCGTTAAAACCTTTAAAAAAGACTAAAATATCCTGACACATAACAATGGAAAATAATTAATTCGTCCTTGAGGTTTAACCAAACTAACTAAGTCATCCCTGCAGTTTAACAATATTAATGAATGATCCTTGAGGTTCACCTCTGTCAAACCATTTGGTCATTCTATTTATTTTCTCTTGATTTTTCTATTAAAACCTTAAAAAAACTAAATTATCATTACATTTAAGAAGAAAAAGACTAAACTAATCTAGTTTATATGCTTTAAGAATAACAATTAAGTCTTATCAAATTTACAACTGAAATTCTGGAAAAACGATGAATTTATTTTCTAAAATATTCTTACTATTCCTATGGTCCTACCTTCATTTCATTATTTGTAGTTTGTAATGAAATATATAAAACAACTTGTTCTCTTGAATATTGATACCTAAGATTAAATGCCTATCATTTTCATTGAAATTAACTCGATGTATATTTTTCTTTTTCATCTTTTTATTGGTGACTCAAGATAGTAAAGTGACACATTATGTTGATCAAAATTTTTATGGGTGAATATCAAATAATCATATATACCCTAACTCTTCGTTTTCCCTCCACGATAAATGGAAATTCTAACCTAGGTTAGTTTAGTCTTTTTCTTCTTCAATGTCACGTTTTTTTAGTCTTTTTTTTTTTGAAGGTTTTAATGGAAAAATCCAAAGAAAATAGACAGAATAACCAAATGGTTTGATGGAGGTAAATCTTGGAGATTATTAATTAATATTGTTAAACTGTAGGGATGACTTAACTAGTTTGGTCAAACCTTAGGGACGAATTAATTATTTACCCTTCTTAGGTGTCAAGGTATTTTAGTCTTTTTAAAAGGTTTTAATGGAAAAATCTAGAGAAAATGGATGAAAGGACCAAGTGGTTTGATGGAGATAAATCTCAGGGACCGTTAATTAATATTGTCAAACTGCAGGGATGACTTAGTTAGTTTAGTTAAACCTTAAGGACGAATTAATTGTTTTTCCTTGTTTTTCTAGTTTCAATGGGAATATAGTGGAGCTAAAAGGAGCATATGAAGATGATTCAATCAAGGAAGTGAGTGGTCTTAGAGAGGAGGAGATGGCGACAATAAGTTGTGACTTGGTGGTCGAGAAAACAAGGTTAGTGGTGATAGAAACAGTGGTAGAGGAAGAGTGATCGGAATTGTAGAGAGACATCGAGAGACGAATGGCGAAGAGGAGTATTATTTGTCGCCGAGGAAACATGAGCCGAACTGTAATATAACTGCGTTTCTATAGATTAAATTATGATTCTTTTTTAATGTTTTGTGGATCCCACAATATTGGTGTTTTTCTTTTTATGTAAAATTAACGGAAAAGTGTTACTTTTAGACGGAAGGACTATTTAGTCAGACAGAAGCAAACTTCAGGGGTTTCAAATAATTTAACTAAAATATATGGACGAATTTATTAATTGGGTCAAAATACAGGGACAAAATAGTAATTTTCCCAACCTTCTAATTATAATTCTCTCCAAATAAGCAAATTCTCTGGTAATTGTTTTGTAATTATGTTGTCGTAAAAAATTAAATGTATGACAAAAAAAAAAAAAAAACATAAACTAGTATATCTATAGGTGTTAATCAAGTCAGGTTAAGCATATTCAAGAATTAAGCTATTTCATGAGAGATATTAATAAAACCTAGCCGCTCTCTCTTTCTCTCTCAAACCTAAAATCTAAAACTCTTTTTTCTTCTTCCACGAACGGCAACCAGTGAGCTCTCACCGGTGATTACTCTTTTTTTTTTCTTGTTTTGTTTATTTTTTTGCAAATAATCCTCAGATCTGTATACAAATCTGAGTTATTGTCAACCAATCATTGGGATTTGTTGACGCCCATATAATGAGATTTTGTTCTCATATCTAATTCTGAGTTATTATTTGTCAACATTATGGTGATTTTATCTAACATCTTTTGTTATTTGGATAGTTATGCAGAAATAAGTACAGATCTCCGAAAGAAATTTAAAAGTAATTAGATTGGATTTGTAGAAAGATCATGGAGTCGAACAGTGGCCATGAATAGCTACCAAGTGGAGCAAATGATCCATGATGACACAAATATTATGCTCTGTTAACTCGATCAGAAACTTCAAATTAAGATTGTATTTTTTTATTCTTTGTATAAATGATTTATTATTAGACTTCCTATATAAAATATAGAAACATATTGATCTGTATCTCATATCTGTATATAGTTTCCTCTTAATGAAATTTCTTTCGATTTTTTCTCAAAAAAAAAAAAAAAAAAGAATTAAGCTATTTGGAAGTCGGGTAAGTTGAGTCATATTACTTAGAATTTGCGTACAACGTTAGGTTATTAACTCAAAAAATGATTTTATAGAAAAACTACTAATTTTGAATCTTACTGTATAATATGGATTTTAACCTCAGAATTAATTAAAATTTCAAGAAAATAATTTTGAAGTTTTTTATTAATTCAAAACAATTCAAACGGATTAACTTTAAATACTTATTATATGTTAATTGAATTCAGGTTGTTTGGTATGAATTTATGCGAGCCATAGATAAATCTGGTCCAGCAAAAAAAGTTCTCTTTAAGTATTGCTAAAACTAAAATTTTCTAGTCACAAGGAGCTCACGTGGATTGAGGAAGTTCTCTCTTCGTTAGATGTTATCGTTCAAAGCCCTACGTTTATTCTCAAAAATAAAAAACATGTATGTGGCAGAAACATTGGAAATAAAAGCTGCTATTCACACCACACAATCGCTATCACACACTCTGAAACTCAACCTTAAAAATTTTCTCAATTATTTTTTTTTTTAAATATCATCTCAATGTTAGGTCTTTTAAAGTAACTTCCATAACTTACTTTTTTGCACATGCACTAAGGACCTTCATTTCACATGCACTAGAGACTTTCAATGTTTCAAATTTCTACCACGACATACCTTCATGTTTTACCAAAAAAAAAAAAAAAAAAATTCATACCAAAATATTTTATATTTTCTTCAATTCGAATCACCCTTTTCCTTTAATAATTGAACATCAATTATGAATTGAGCATCAATCTCACAAAATGCATGGCCAAATCTGGAAATGCTAACATCCTCTGGGTGTAGAAAACAATTTTATGATTTCATTCATTAATTTCAATTCTGGAATGACAGATAACATTTTTACTATTTTGTCAATGTTATTTATAGATGCACTGGAGGGACTCTATGCTATCAAATTGCATAATAAAGATTATATAAATATGCAAATATAAAAAATCAATCCACATGTAGTGTAGTATATGATTGTCATCTGGACACAGAGTTCTACAGGAGAACAGTCAAGTAAACTTTTTCATTCTTCAATCAACAGACAATGTCTTGATGGACAGTGCTCCTTTAATTGATGCTGAAAAGGTCTCTTGCCCGTCTGATGTTGACATTGGTGAAGTTAATAATAAATTTTCTTCTTTGGCAGTGATTCAGAATTTATGCTAACGTTGATGATCTCAAAAGGCAGGTTCAATGATTGCTGAAAAACTTTCAGCTGGTAATGTCAATGGTAATTTTGAGTCATCTTCTGGTTTGGGATTTATTAAGTGATGAAGAAACAATGCAACCGTAAAGTTAAAACAGCTATTGAGCTTCTCAAGCCTACACGGCGTCAAAAAACTCAAGCTTCCTCTGATTGCATCCGACCCAATGAATATACTGAGCTGGAATCTTAGAGGTCTTCCATCTTCTTCTAATCGCTTGATTCGGCTTTGCCGCACTCATCACATTTTTCTGCTTTTTGTGATTGAACCCATGGTCGATGCAGGTAAAATTATTTTTATGCTCTAAACTTGGATTTGACAATGTTTATTCGAGTGGAATAACAAGATATGGATACTATGGAAAGATAGTTTTCTGCAACTTTCAATTTTGTGGATGATATTCAAATATTGAGCTGTTCTGCTTTTATTCATTCCTTTCGATCACCATTAATCTGTCTGTGTATGGGTATCACTCACGTGCTCAAAGGAGCACTCTTTGGTCTCGTCTTCTTAGATTGAGCCGTGATACTGTTGGTCCATGGATGTTGGGGGTGACTTCAACGCAATTAAACTTTGGCAGATTATAGAGGTAACTCACTCCTAATTTCTTAGCATGCAAGACTTTGTTGATACTTCTAATGATTGTGGCCTTATTGATGTTCCATTTCATGGTTCCAAATTTACCTGGAATGGTGTTCGTAGTAATGGTAGAGTGTGGGAGAGGCTAGATCGGTTTTTGGTGAATATGCTTTTTTAGACTGTTTTGAAGATCTGAGTGTCAGCATTTGAGTAGAGCTACTTCGGATCATTCTCCTCTTCTGCTTATATGTAATAAGGCTGATTTCAATTTTCCAAAGGCTTTTAAATTCCAACATATGTGGCTTTCTCATCCTACTTTCCTTCCTATGGTTCGTACCACCTGGAATTTGAATTTCTATGGGGGGGGATGCGTGGACTTTGTCTTAAGTTATTTGCTTTGAAAAAGGCAATTAGAGAATGGAACAAAAATACTTTTGGCAATATTTTTGATGCAGTTCAGAAGCTGAAAAGGAAGTGGAATTAGCTGAAGCTACTTTTGATACAACCCCTTCATCCACAACAGGAAAGTCTGGCAGGAGAAACAGTGTGACTTGATTAGAAAGCTTAAGATTGAGGAGACCTTCTGGAAGCAAAAAGCTCATATTAAATGGCTCGCTGATGGTGATTCAAATACAAAATTTTTCTATAATTATGTGAAGATGGCTAGGAGAATTCATCGTATTTCCTCTATCAAGACTGAGGAAGGACATGGATTTCTAATCAAGCTGATTTGGGTGCGAAGCTGTCACTTTTTTTTTCTTCTCTCTTCAAGTGCAGTGATACTCAGCAGATTTATCAACCTCTTCTGGACTACTTACCATCCTTGGTTACTGAGGAGAATAACAAAAACCTTGAAAGATCACCAACTGATGATGAGATAAAACAGCTATTTGGCAGCTTATCCGAATAGTGCTCCTGGACCCGATGGTTTTGATGGAGATTCTACAGAGAGTGTTGGGAGATAATACAGTGGGATGTGTGTAGTGCAGTGAAGGAGTTTTTCTTGGGTTTGCCCATTCCGAAAGCCTTTGGAGTGCTCAGATTATTCTTATTCCGAAAGTGGAAAATCCTTCTTCCTTCAATCAGTATAGACCTATATGCCTTACAAATTTTATCAGCAAAGTATGTACCGCATTGGCAAATCGAATCTCTCCTTTGCTAGACTCTTTGATTTCTAGAGAGCAAGCAGGTTTCATGAGGGGTCGCTCAATTCATGCTCAGATAATGCTTGCTAATGAGATGGTTCATGAGATTGAGAGCATCGAGGGGACACAATCTAGCCATCAAGTTGATATGGCCAAAGCATTTGACAGGGTGGATTGGAAGTTTTTAGAAGCAGTTCTGGTAAGATTTGGTTTCTCCGCTCATGATCAATATTATTATGAGCAATCTTGCTTCTACCCGGCTTTCTTGATTAATGGAGTTCCTTACGGTTCTTTCAACCGACTAGAGGAGTTAAACAGGGAGATCCATTGTCACCGTATCTGTTCATTTTAGCTTCTGAAAGCTTTACTCGGGGTCTCAATCATTTAATGGCTGCGGGAACAATTTCACCTTATAAACTGGCGAGACATTGCACTATAGTTTCTCATCTTTCTTTTGCAGATGACTTGTTGATTTTTCTTAAAGGGGATGCAGAAGCATTTCAAATCTCAAGAAATTTTTGATTTCATATCAGGCAGCTTCTGGGCAATTGATCAATTTCGACAAAAGCTCTTTCTATTGTTCTAAGAATGTCTCTCAGGATAAGGTTTCTCGTATTCAAGATGCTTTGGCATTAAAAGGAGGCCTTCCCTTTTACATATCTTGGTGCACCAATCTATCAAGGTATTAATAGAGCTCAGTATTGCAGTGGCATTTTGCAGAAAGTCGAATCAAAGCTTACAGGTTGGATAAAAAAGATCCTCTCTCCGGGTGGCCGTTTATTATTGATCAAGCATGTTCTAAATTCCATTCCTTTGCACATAATGGGGGCCATGGCGTTGCCCAAAAAAATATTGAGCTTATTGGATCGCAAAATGGCTACTTTTTTCTGGGGTAGTGATGTGGATCATTCGAAATATCACTGGGTCAGTTATCATGATATGTGTTTCCCAACTAAGGAAGGAGGACTGGGGTTAAGATCTCTTCATCTTTACAGAAAGCCTATTCGCTCAAAATCTGGTGGACTTATATGCAGAGGAATTCTTTGTGGGCTATCTATATGCTCCAAAAATATCATCGGCAGGGAGATATGCTATCAACTTATCGACTCTTGCACTTGGAAACGGATTTGTCAAGTTCACTCTCTTGCTTGCTCACTTGTTGATTTTGCAGATAATAATGTGGTGTGGCGAGGAGAAAGGATGGCAATTTACTCTTGCTTCAGCCTACAATTGTGTTAGAGAGAGCAAAGCTTCTTGCCTTTCAAGCAACTATTTGGGACTCATCTTTCCCGCTTAAGCTTTCCATTTTTACATGGAAACTCCTCAGGGAGCTTTACCTTTGCCGCGACGTCTCAATTATTTGGGATTTATGGTCCATCCCGGTGCCCATTTTGCTTCAAGTCGAGACAACTGCTGACCACCTTTTTTATTTCTGCCCCATCATTGCTAAACTTTGGAATTACTTCGGCTCTTTTTTCCTAGATAATCTTGAGTCACAAAATTCTCTGCGGCAAGCGTTGATTTTTGGTGGCTTTGTGACAGACCGATTCGGCTATGGGTAAGCTTAGGCGCTTGGTACCACAGGTAATTGTATGGTCTGTGTGGAAAATGTATTGTAAGTGTACTTGGGGTAATGAAGCTTGCTTTCCAGACCTCCTTTTACAAGATATCAGTAGGTTGCTATTAAACTGGAGCATTGCAATTCTGGTAAGATTTGCAGCAACTGGCCGGCAAAAGATGATTGCCACTTCATTTCGGCTTCTTTTGGCAAACAAAAATTAAAACCAATGATTATTACTTGGATTCGGCCTAGGCAAGATTGCTATAAACTGAATATTGATGCGTCTTTCAACAAATTTTCAGCAGCGGGGGTGCTATCCTCCGAAACAGCCATGGTAATTTTGTTGCTGCCGCTTGTTTCCGATTGATGCCGGACAGCTTATGATGCAGAGCTTAGCTTTGATTTGGGGCTTTCTTGGAGTATTGATAAAGGTTTTTATCCCCTCCAGGTGGAAATGGATTGTATGGAACTAGTTGCTCATGTTAATCGGGCACAGTGGATTAGAGCAGGTCCTTCGGTTTTACTGCGTGTTGCTGATTTGTTGCATCTTCACTCCTCTTCCATTCATCACATATATCGTGAAGGAAATCAAGCTGCACATTTTTGGCCACTCACAGACTTCATCATACTTCTCTTTCTTTTACCTCTTTTATTTCTTTGCCTCGTTTGCTTAAAGGAATTGTATTTTGGAGGCTATAGGGACTAATATTTGAGATATAAATAAAATAAAAATATCTTTTGATAAAAAAAATATGTAATAATCCAATATATATATATATATATATATATATATATATATATATATATATATATATATATATGAAAATTGAAAAGCGGGAGAAACAAATGATAATTGGAAACAAAATATAAAGCGAAGCAAAGAAGAGTCTGAGCTGAACAATAGCAAGTACGCAGGTAAAGAAATTAGAAAGTAATTCAATCGAATTAGTAAAATCAGAAAATAAGGAAGGCCAGTCAAGCTCTCTTTCTAATTTAAGGCTTAAATTAATTGAATTAAAGAGTTATATTATGGAATGTTTAATGTTTAGAAGAAGAATTCTGAATTCGGTGAGTTTTTAAGAAATGAATTATACATATGAGATTTGGACAATAAGAAAAAGTAAAAAGTAAAAAGTAAACCAACTTTGGCTAATTATTCTTGTGATCCCTTGAACTTTGTCAGGATTCAATCATAATTGTATATTTTCACATTTCAATAATAATTAAGTCTCTCGCCAAATGAAATATCTTTCCAGGGGTTCAATCGTGAACCAAGACTTTCATATTTTATTTTGGTGAGGATCATAATCATTATTGAAAATGTGAAAGTGCATGGTCATGATGCGTTCTCCGTAAAGTTCAAGCCTCACAAGAATAATCATCACAATTACATAGATAAATTTATGCATTAGGCCCAAAAAGAACACTATTAGTTCTTATGTGTGGTTGGTTGAAATAGTGAAAGTATATCGGCGGAATACATAGTTTAACCCTTGAACTTTGACGAAAAAATCGTGTGACATCTTGAACTTTAAAATCGACGTTATGACAACCTAGACTTCACTTTTTCTAATCCTACACCTTTTTGCACTAAAAATAATAATTTTGAAGGTTTTTTATTTTTACACGTAAAATATTGAGTTGGTATGTGGTTAATAAAACTTTTAGAATAATAATTTGTACAATTGTCAACTATTCAATAAATATTTAATCGATTTAATTTTACAAATTAAGGTGTTAAATATGGCAAATAAAATATTTAACATATCCAATTATATAAATGAAGTATCCAATATGTCGAAGTAAAAGTTGAGGGTGTTACAAAATTTTTCATAAAAAATAATGAGTGAATTTTATGTATTAAGCCATGTATATCATTATATGCGATACGACACGCAAGGAGAAAAATTAGCAGAAATTGATATCGTCAATCCTTTTTGAGTTGAAGCATAGAAATATATATGTGAAGAAATATATGTGAATGAAATTGAGAAAATTTAAAAATGACAAGTGAGGAATGAAGTAAATGAATTTAGAAGAACATAATTGGATAGGGGTGGGGAAATTATTACTTTATCTTTCACAATTAATATCATTATATATTTGGTAAAATACTTTTTATATTTATCTTTATTTGTTTTGGTTTTTTGTTTTTTATAAAACATTATTTGAAAATTTTAATAAAATTAAGTACTAATTAATTTTATAATAAGTGTTTTTTTTTTACTAAAACTAATATTTTCTTTTTACCATTTGGTAATATTTATCAACTAGATGAAGTCCTGCACATTGCGCGGTTGCTTTATCATAATAGTACATTACAATCTTCTTGACAAATAAATCTAATATTTTTTTTCCACAATTATTTAGATAGATTTTGAATTTAAAATTTATATATTATGAAAATTTTAAATACAAAAATATGAAAATTAATTATGATATTCAGTATGGGATTTTAACGGAATTATCGACGTATTTAACAAAGTTTAATATAATATATTTGTAAATTGATAAATGACAATTATAAATTAAATAAATCTCAAATCTTTTTTTTTTTAAGCCCACTCTATTTCCCCATAAACAGAAAATTGGTTGCAAATAATTTCCCTTTTTCTAAATATTAGAATTGCTAAAAATAATATTCTTACATGCTCGCACACATATATTTATACATATAGTATCAACAAAAATAATTACAAACAGACATCAAATTTGTGTAAAAAAAAAAAAAAAAATTTCCATGTGCATGTTATATTTTTCTAACCTCTAAAAATTTGATCATGTAATTATTATTACTTCTTCGATTATCCCTTTAAGCTTCCTATACCTACTTGCATAAATTGCAAAGTAAGGTTCACAAATTCACAATTTTGAAATGCAAAACTAGCATCAATAAGACAAAGGGAATAAGAAGTTTATCGCTACAACGATAGCACGTAAGTATATGAATAATTTCATCGATCTTGTGATGCAAAATTAAGCCCTCTATGAAGGAGTTCGGCTAAAATCAACTTAGAATTGAGAACGAAAACCATATGCATGTTTCAATTCATAGATATGTGCAACATGTGCTTGATTTTTGGTAGTCATGACATAACAAAAATCAATAATTACCCTTATCGAATCATTACTTTAGGACAGTACCGGTATAGCTGACAAAATGCATGGCCAAATCTGGAAATGCTAACATCCTCTAGGTGTGGAAAACAATTTTATGATTTCATTCATTGATTTCAATTCTGGAATGACAGATAACATTTTTACTATTTTGTCAATGTTATTTATAGATGCACTGGAGGGACTCTATGTTATCAAATTGCACAATAAAGATTATATAAATATGCAAATATAACAAAATCTAGCTGCAAGAAAATATAATTACTAAAAAATCAATCCACATGCAGTGTAGTATAAGATTGTCATCTTGGCAATTGGCAATTGGAGAACAGTCAAGTAAACTTTTTCATTCTTCAATCCACAGGAATGAGCCTTATTGGCAATTGCCTATATATATATATATATATATATATATATGAAATTGAAAAGCGGGAGAAACAAATGATAATTGGAAACAAAATATAAAAATGAAGGAAAGAAAAGTCTGACCTGAACAATAGCAAGTACGCAGGTAAAGAAATTAGAAAGTAATTCAATCGAATTAGTAAAATCAGAAAATAAGAAAGGCCAGTCAAGCTCTTCTTTCTAATTTAAGGCTTAAATATACTTGAATTCAAGAGTTGCATTATGGAATGTTTAATGTTTAGAAGAAGAATTCTGAATTCGGTGAGTTTTTAAGAAATGAATTATACATATGAGATTTGGACAATAAGAAAAAGTAAAAAAGTAATAAGTAAAAAAAGAATAATAATGATGTTAGAAATTTTATAGACAACAATTATATTCGTGTCCTATTTTTTTTTTTTTAAAAATGAATTAGTGTCGGATTTGATCGTTCATAGAGTTTGTAGTAATATGTCTATACTTATAGGTTGTGGCTCAGTTGGCAACACAGCTTGGGCATGTAGGAAAAAGTCTCGCATTCGATCTTCACTAAATACATCTGTAGGGAGTGGTTTTAAATCAACCCTAGGCCCTTTACCTTGGCTGCCTAAACCTTAAGCCGAGCTTGAGTTTTTACTAATCATCTAATTAAAATTCTCTTCAAATTTTAAGCTATTTCGAGTTTGGTTCAATTCGAGTTAGATTACTTCGAATTTTACATCCAATATCAGGCTCTTAAAAAAAAAAAAAAAAAAACTAATTTTCAGTCCACCATTTACAATATAGATTTTTAAGTCAAAAATTAATTAAAATTTTCAAGAAAAAATATTTAAATTTTTATTGATTCAAATGAATCTGATGACTTTAAATATTTGCAAGTTAATTGAATTCATATTTTTCTAAATTTTGCATAAATTTATGCGAGCATAAATAAATTTTGATCGAGTAAGAAATTACACCTCTACGAGTACCGTTAAAACTAACTTGTATGTATGAAATAATCCAAAAATTCAATTTCAAAAAATTTTTTATCTAGAAATTTAATTGAAATTTTAACCAATGAAATTACACAATAAAATATTTTATTATTGCTAAACCAAATCCGTAAACCAATTTGAATGTCCAAAACCAAGTGAAAAACTTGTAAATGAAGCAAAATCGAACGAAACTATTGAGTTGGCCAAACCGGTTCAAATCGAACCGGAATGGTCTAGTAACCTTATACCTTTTTTTTCTCCCTCACCCAGCGCTGCTCCACTCCAGCCCCCTCTCTCTCTCTCTCCTCTCTCTCTCTCCTGGTTTTCCATCACCACTACCGGTCGACGCCACCCTCGCCATCGCACCGCCGGCCTCCCTTTCCCTCCTCTCTTTGTCTCTGTTTCTAGTGAACGCAGCAGAGGCGAGTTGCGATATTAGCCATCGACCGCCACCTCTCGGCATCGCTCTCTCTCCTGCTCACGACTCCAGTGAGCGCTGTAGCTCAGGCGAGCATTGGCTCCTCTCGATTCGATCGACTCCAACTACTGCCTCCTTTGTTTTTCTTCGATTCGGCGAGACTGGTTGAAGGCCAGATGACTTGGTTTCTTTCCTCCCACTAACAGTTCCGCCAGCCACCTCCGGTTGTTTCTCCCCCGAGCATTTTTACCGTTTCTTGCCAAGTCACCGCCGATAATGTTTGTACTTTGGGGTATTGAGACTATTTCTGGTTATTTTTTCCAGAAATTAGTTAATTTCCCGTAATTAATAGTTAGATGAACTAGATTAAGTACTTTCCAATATATTTCATAAATATTGATTTGATTAGAAGACTTAAATAAATTAAAATAAATTATGAGTGAGTGATTTAGTAAGATTAAAGCAATTTTTTTTTGGTACATAAAAGGGAGCATAAAGCTCAAAGCAACCTAAACATGTCTACTGTAGGCAATGCACACTGCATCATGATTAAGCGGATAAAAAATACCAGGAGGGGTATCAAGAAAATGACACCCAAGAGTGATGCCCAAGAGGAGGGGTATTAAGAAAATACGCATAAAATTTGGATTCCCAATAAGCATGATAAACAATCACCTCCCAAGAATGATCCAGCAAACTTCTCACCATACTCACCCATCCCTTATAATGATTTAGAGGTGTTTCATTTGCTGTAACCCACTGCATAACCTGTAAATTATCACATTACACAACAAGTTTCTCAATCTGCAGGTCCTTCGCAAGTTTGATCCCATGATAAAGTGCACGCAGGTCCGCCAAAAGAACCGAACTTCTGCCCCAGTTCCCAACAAACCCATGAACCCACCGCCCTGCACTCCCATGAATTAACCTGCCACTAGAAGCCAGAAGACCTCCTCCTTTCACAGCTCCGTCAGTATTCAACTTAAACCACCCAGCAGGAGGTGGAGACCAAGAGCATAACCATATCCTTCTTACCTGAGAATGGCGAAACCAAATCATTGTGCTGCTGCATAGAATTAACATGCCTCACAAAAGCAAGCCCCTCCATAACAAAAGCCTCTACACTCACAGGAGCAGATTGAAAAACCACCCGATTCTGATGCTTCCATATCATCCAACAAAAAATACTAAGAAACACAGCCCATTCTAAACCCTTTATTCGAAACTTCTTAACTCTCAAATTCTGTTGGAACCAATTATCAAACAACAAAGCAACATCAAAAATACAGTCAACTAGAGGAAGGCATAAACCGTTGCCACATCATACTCACAACAACACAATCAGGACGCAAGTGGATAAGCGATTCCTGCTCCATAGAACATAGTGTGTAGGTGGCACACCTGGAAAGATGTCGATGATGCCGCTCAAGGTTAGTGAAAATTTTACCATGCGAAACTGTCCAAAGAAACAAACGAATACGATGAGCACCCGACCTCCTCCACACCAGATTCCAGTCCTTAGTAAGCACTGGAGTCTCAGAAATGGCAATAGACTCATAGGCTGTTTTACAGAAAAGTGACCCAAAGAAAAAGGGTGCCAAAAAAACGAATCCAGACTAGCCCCATCATGGGGAGGTTTGATTGCCACTATAGCCAACTTATTATAAGCCGAAATAAATCTCTCAAACTTGGACCAGTCCAACTGATAATTCGTCGTAACATACGAACTAACCTCAGCATCTAATAGAGAATCAGGAATCCCTGTCAAAGTAACATCACATAATCCCCTTCACCAATCACCCAATAATCCGTCTAAAACTTCACCTGTGTCCCAGATCCCGTAGCCCAACAACAAAGAATGCAATAATGCCGACCAAATTTTCTGCAAGCCCCACCAAACCACAGAACCTTGCGAACCAGGGAGTTTCGAAGGAATATTGGATAATGGCATCCTATATTTGGATCGTAACATCGAAACCCACAAAGCACTCTGATTGGTAAGAATCCCCTAACCTAATTTCATCAACATTCATTTTCTCCATATCATGGAAACCCAAACCTCTAGAAACTTTCGGTTGAGAGACCACATCCCAGGCGACTAAAGACATCTTCCTTTCCTCACCAGTAAATCCCAAAATGAAAGATCGAGAAGCCTTCTCCACTCCTTGACATACCCACTTAGGCAATTTCATGGTCTGCATTGCATAGAACGGGATGGTCGAAATAACCGAGCTTGCAAGCGTCACCCTTCCTGCAAGCGAGAGTTTTTTGGCATTCCAAATAGACGATTTGGACCGCACCTTATCCAAAATGAAACTATAAGTCCTTTTTGTAATCCGGGAATGTAAAATCGGCATCCCCAAATAACTACCGAGAGACTAATTATTGGATGTATTGACAGTAGAATTTAATTAAAGGAATTTAATTGAGATAAGTTTATAGATAATAATAGAAATATGCCTTTTATGATTATTGATAATCTAAGGTTTTAGTAATTAAAAATGGAGAAATTAGTTCCTTGATTTAGATTGAATTAATGATTAATAAGGACTAAGAGCCAAATAAGAAAATAAATTAAATAATTGACGAGTTATTTAGAGACTGAAAATAATTTAAGTAAAAAGGAACCTGTTGATAGAAAGGTGTTAGTTATTTCGAAATTAGAATTATGATATATGAATTATGATGCCAATGAATTATATTATTTAAATGATATGATGGGTTAATGAAAATATTAATTTTGAGATTAATCTAGAATATATCTGATGATGTATTGAGAGCAGATTGAAGATTTATTTTAATTTATAAGCTAACAGTTGAATATACATTGCTGTTATGGCAGTTAGATATTTTAGTTTAGAGGTTTTTACTACGGTAAATAACTTATTATTTCTGTATAGCTAGAGAAAATCCTAATCAATTTACATGTGTCAAGATAACCTACTATTGTAGGTTTCTTTAACTTGTTAGATTGTATTTATATATGCCCAACTTATTTTAGAGGCTTTTTATAATTATACAAAAGTGGTAAATTTTGTATTAGTATACAAATTTTTACTATATATACACTTGTTAGAGCAAGTAGAATGAGTGGTTTATTTTTTCTCCTTCAAAGTTTTTAAGATTATATATAAAGAATATTTGTAAATGTTAAATTAAGAGATCAAATTTTATGAAAGATAACTTTCTTAAAAACAAAAAATTATAAAAATAATGGAAAATAAGTGAATTTTTTTTATGAAACTTTGATTATAGGTGACTTAGTTACAATCTCAAAATTTATAAATTTAATAATAAAAGTGATTATTACGGATAAATAACATAAGGTTTCCGTTAGAAAACTTTTAAAAGTATATATTAGGCACAAAATCTTGATTCAAATATTATAATAGTTTGAAATTCATATTATATGAAAAACATTTTTTTAAAAAAAAAAAAAACAACTGTGAGTAAATAATATAATATTTTATATATCCTTGAGGCCTAACTTGCCTACTCCAGCCGAGACTATTTTGATTTCCCTTTTCAAACACACTCAATCGCTAATCTCAAATTTCTGTTTGGAGACTCTTGTTGTGGTACTTTGACATTTGTTTTTGTCGAGCTATTGTTTTCATTCCTGATTTCTTCCTTCTTTCTTCGACCAAATCAAGCTCAAGTCATAGTGCCTCTATGTTTTGGTCTTTGTTGAAAGATTGTACCCTCTTGCTCGGTAATTTGACTTCTATTAGGATCATAGCTTTTATGCTATAGACTAGGGAGAAAGGTGTTTCACAAGTGGATCTCTTGGGGGGTGCTTTGGTATATGACCATAACATACTGTCAATTCTTTTGCTCAGTTGGTGCTTGTTTCTTCCAACCTCTTTTTGATTCACTATAAAATAAGTATATTAGTGACTTTTATTAACTCATTGGTTTGGGGGTGTGCCACCAAAGTAAAGTGTAGGCTGATGTTCCAGTCTTCATAGAAGTTTTTGAACAATGAGTAATCAAATTGCTTTCCATTGTTAGTCACTAGTATGTTCGGTATTCTGTATCTAAATAATACTTCATTTCTGAAAAATTTTATGATCCATTATGGTGCTAGGGCTTTTGTCTCTAACCATTTTGAGAAATGGTCCATTGCCACAACAATGAATTTTTTTTTTATCCCGTAGTGAGCGGAAAAGGTCATAGAATGTCTATTCCCCATTTAGTGAAGGGCCATGAACTTCCAGTCGGCTGCATGTCTGAGGCAGGCTTTCTTGGGACTCTGCTATGATTTTGGCAAGTGATGCATTTTTGTACGTGATGTTGAACATCCCTTTTCATGGTAGGCCAATAATATCCAAGCAGTAGTAACTTCCTTAAGATTGCATCTCCTCCTTTATAGGCACTGTAAAACCCTTCAAGTACTTCTCTAGATACATAGTTAGCCTCCTCCTTGCTTAAGCATCTTGCCCACGGGTGTGATTTAGATCTCCTATACAACACTCCTCGGTCTGAGGTAAAATTAGATGCTTGTCTTGTTATTTTCAAGGGTTCACCTTGCTGGGGCGAAACATGACCATTTTCTAGGTATCTTATCAGTGGAGTCATCCAGTTAGGCTCGGTCAATAGAGGCATGGCTTCATTTGCTTCGATGTTCGGACAGGTTTGCTTATCGACTAAGGTTCCCTCTAGCAAGGTGTCTTTTCTGGCTGCTACTTTGGCGACCGCATCTACTATTCTTTTTTCTAACCTTAATATTTGTCTAATTTCCCATCATCCTCCACTTTCTTTATCTGAGCTAACAAATCTTTAGCTAAGGCTTGATATTTTCTCATGGAGGACTCCTTTGTTGTGAATCTTCCCATTATTTGATTTACCACCAACTATGAATCAGAGAGGATGAGGAGTTCTTCTGCTTTGACTTCAATGGCTATCTTAAGTTCGGTAATTAGTGCTTTATATTCAGCCATGTTGTAGGTGCAAGAAAAATCTAACTGTACTATGTAGCTTAACTTGACCCCGCTTGGTCCTTTCACAATCTATATGTAACTTCCATTGGAGCCGAGCTATGTCTGGCTTATATGTTAGTTCAGGCAGTATCATTTTTACCATAAAGTCTGCTAGGACTTGGGCTTTTAGAGTCGGGCGCGGAGTGTACCGTATGTTGAATTCTCCTAACCTGATGGAGCATTCCACCATTTTACTTGAGGTTTTTGCTCTTTGTAAGACTTTCTTTTAAGGGAAGTTAGTTTTTGACAAAGATATTGTGAGCTTGAAAGTAATGCCTTAACAGCCCAGATGTTGTGAGTACGGCAAATGCTAGCTTTTCAATCTTCGGGTATCTTAATTTCGCTGCTCTTAAGACCTTGCTTACATAATATATAGGGAATTGCTCTCCTCCCTCTACCCTAACCATTATCAAAGCCACAATGGTTTTAGTGACGGATACGTACAAGTATAGGGGTTCATTCTCCTTCGATCAACTGAGTAGTGGGGCTCTGCTGAGGAATGCTTTTAACTCTTCTAATGTTGTTTGGCATTTTTTGGACCATTGAAAACTATTTTATGTTCTTCAAGGTTTGGTAGAACAACATGCATCTCCTAATGGAACAGGATATGAACCGTCCAAGGGCTGTGATTCGCCTATTAAGCTGTTGCACCTCATTGATGTTTCTGGGGGGTGGCATTTTTTTTATTGCAGATATTTTTGCTGGGTTAGCTTTAGTCCCCCTCTGTGAGATCATAAAGCCTAAAAATTTGCCTGCAGTCACGCCAAAAACACATTCATCTGGGTTAAATTTCATGTATATTCTGATAATGCCTGAAATGTTTTTTCTAAGTCTCGGGCATGATCATTAGCTCGCCTACTCTTCACTATCATGTTGTCCACATACACCTCCATCATCTTTCCTGTTTGATCCTTAAACATGGTGCTTACCAGGCATTAGTCTGTTGCTCCAGCGTTTTTAAGTCTGAAGTGCATGACTTCATAGCAGTATATCCCTTGGTATGTGATGAAGGCGATCTTCTCTTTATCGAATGGATTCATTTTTATCTGATGATATCTAGCTGTAGTGTCCATGAAGCTGCAACAGTGAAGTCCACTAGTTGGTCTATATTTGGTAAGAGATAAGAATCTTTGGGGCATGCCTTGTTTGGATAAATGAAATCTACATATAAATGCCATTTGCTGTTCGGCTTCTCTACCAGGACTACATTGGCTAGCCACTCTGGATATTGCACCTCCTGGATAAAATCTGCAGCGATGAGCTTGTCTATCTCTGCAGCGATCACTTCCTACAGTAAGGGTGCATGATTTCTTTTTTTCTATTTGATTGGTTTGGTGCTCAGGTCGATGTTGAGTTTGTGAGTAACTCTCTAAGTCAATTCCCTTGATGTCTGCTGCTGACCAAGCAAAACTCTATTTATTCTTCTTCAACACATCTTCGATTGAAGAGAATATGCTGCCTCCCAGATCTGTGCCTGCTTTTACAACTTTGCTTTCCTCTAGGGTGATGTTCTAGGTTTCTCCCTCTAGTTCGGGATTCAACGTGGTCTTTTCTCTTGGAATGTCAAAGGGCTCAGTCTCAATCTGCTCCAGAGCCTCCTCTTCTTTAGTTCGGTACTATGTACTACTTGGATAGGAAGGGTGAGTTGCACACCTTTTAGTGCTACCACGTATGCTTCCCTTGCCACCTTTTGGTTTGCCCTAACTATGACAATATCATATGAATTATAATAACATTTCATTATTAAGCACCTAATTGATGTGCAGGCTCCCAAGGTGTACAGTAGCAGTCGTCCAAGAATTGCGTCATAGGGGAAGGGGATGTCTAGTACAATAAATTAGGCCTTCTCAATTCTGTTGTGTTCTCTATCTCCGAGCTCCAATGTTACCTCTATGCTGCTTTTCATAGATACTTGTCTTTTAGCTAACCCTATTAGGAGTGTTCGCACCAGTTTGAGCTTTGTGACGTCGAGTTTGAGCTCTTTGAATGCTTATAGGATTATCAAATTGACCGACTGCCATCATCCATTGGGATTCTTTGGACTTTGTAATTCTCCATAACACCTTCGACCACTAAGGCATTGGATTGCGAGGAAATGCACATGTTCAACGTCCTCTTTTGAGATAGTGACTGTGGGTCCCGTATATGTATGGCACAACCCAAGAGGGGGGGTAAATTGGGTTTTCTAAAAACAGATATAAATTTTAGAAATTCTAAACAAAATATAGAATTCTAAGTGCAGCGGAAAAACAAAGAACTTTGTGAGAATAGAATATGGATTAGAATCACCTCACAATGTTCTATTTATAAAAAATAGAAAGTCTGTGCAAAGTGCAGCTATTGATTAGAATAGCTTCACACTGACTTATTCAATATCAGAGCTTCTTTATGAAGGAAAGCTATTGAAATTAGAACTTCCTCATAAAGTTTTAGAAAATCATATAAAGCTATGTGAAAGACAGTTATTGAATTCAGAACTTCTTCACAGAGCCTTAATCAAGTATCAGAACAACTTTATGATGGAAAGCTATTGTGATTAGAACTTCCTCATAAAGTTTAAAAAATTAATTAGAAACCCAAGCAGTGAAATATAGTGTGACTAGAACAACAGTTAGAACATGGTATATTCAGTTATTAGAATTCCAGAGTTCTAATGTTCAGAAAAGATAAGACTTATTACCGTTTTAGAACAACTGAATCATTAACAATTTTAGCGTTTCTAAAAATTAAGCCGATGAGTTATAAAGACAGTATCAAGCAAACTTCAGAAATAAAAAGATTAACACAGAGATTTATAGTGGTTCGGCACTAACTCGCCTACATCTACTCCCCAAGACGCATCTTGAGATCCTCAACTATGTTATCTCTTATAAAGGGTAAGAGACAAACCAACAATACAAGGCAATAGATCAACACCTAGATCTACCCTTTTGTCCCACTAGATTTTCCAAAGGTTCTAGTTAACCTCAACCCTTTCTGTTTTTGGTAGAGTACAGAAACTCAATTCAAGACATTAAAATCCCACACATGGGGAAGGTCGCTTGATAACCTCTATCACAATAGCTTCTAACCTAAGCTATTACACCCAAAAGTTTAACAAATAAAGAGCCTGTCTACTATAGATTACAGATTCTAAATAGACAGAAAGAAACGCACATATAAGTACAGGAAAAACAGTTTATCAGATTAGAAGATCGATTAGAACACAGAACCGTTTTTCAAAAGTAATTGTAAAAATTCTTTTCACTTTAAAGATAAAAACGTTAAGTGTAGAAATGAAAAGAAAAATGGGGGTAGAGAGTAAGTTTTGAGAGATAAAGATTTGATCAATGAGAGAATGCTCTTAAAACGAAAACTCTTACATCACCATAGCTTAAGACGTGAAAGCTCCTATTTATAGAGAGCATCGTGTCCCTTGCATTTGGAAAGTGGATATTTCATTTGAAATCAGAATATTTTGCTTTCCTTTTTTTTTTTTAGAAGATGCGAAAATCTTTGTTACCAAAAATTTATTTTATCCTTTTTGGTAAGAGAATAAAACACGATTTTGCTTTCCTTTAAACAAAAGATTTTCGGCAGCATTATTTTGGAAAATATTTTTACGGAAGGATGCTCTTACTAAAAACGAAAAAGATTCTCCTTCGTTCTTAAGGTAAGAAAATAAATTGAAGTACTTTAGATCTTTCAAAATATATTTCCGAAAAGTGTATGATTTTATTACCAAAAATATTAGAGAAGAATTCTCTTTAGTTTTAGGAAATTAAATCATTTCGATTGAAAGAATATTTTTCGAGAACAAATAAAAGAATTTATTTTGAGAAAATCTAATTTCCGAAAAATATTTTTGACTGAGAGAAAAATTTAATTTATGTGCTCATATATGAATTTTCTCTCTATCCTACAAAGTGTCCTAAATACCTAACCACTAGGGTCTTCGAGTAATCTTCACACTCAATGTAGGACTTGCCTTGTACGATTTCTTTCCATATAAATTCTACATAAAATATTAGCACACATAGCATAATTTTAAATTTATTTGTTTTGTATTAATCATCAAAATATGAGATTAGAAATTGACCCTTGAGCCAACAATCTCCCCCTTTTTGATGATGACAAAACCAATAAATTTAGTAAACATAAAAACATGTGCTCCCCCTAAATTTTATGCATATAAGTTCTAAACATGCCAAAAGATTTTTAATATGAAGCAAATTAGAACATGTATTTTGCTCCCCCTGAATAGATGCAATAAAACTGTTTTGTGAAAAAATTAGAACTAGGGAAGCCTTTTTAGAAACTGATTTTAGAACTAGCAAAAAATAGGCATGATATTCTAACTTCTAACAATCAGAGCATAGATATTAGAACTAGCAAAGATATTCTAAGTTCTAAAAAACAGAAAATATGGTTAGAGCAAAAGAATAAAAACTGATTTTAGAAATAGAACAAAAGATCTTACGTCCAACCTGTAAAACAGTCGTTAGAATAAGAATTTAAGTTCTAAAAAAATACTCAGCTTAACATATAGAGAATATGCTCAACAAAATAAACCATATAGAAAGCAGTAGCCACCAACACAAATATAAGTACTTTGGTTTCTAAGTACGTACCAAAATATTCAGAATATCACCAAAATACCGGCGTTCTCCCCCTTTTTGTCATCATACAAAAGGGTTAGACAAAATCACAGCAAAATAAAGAAAAATAAACACTTCCAAAAAAAATATAATCCTACGAAGATAAAGCAAAAATAAATTGTTCAGAACACATAAGAAACAAATCAGAGGGGCTTAAAACCAGTTCTAAGTCTCTTAGAACTCCTAAAATTCTGAGCTGGAGCAGTCTCAGAAGAAATTTCTGGCCTTTTAGAAGATGGATGTAGTGGAGGCTTTCTTCTATGAGTCTTGTGCTTTCCTACAGTGTGCTTCACGTTCTTTGGTTTCTCTGAGGAGGGGATGTAGGGTGTTTCTTTCACTCTGAGAGTAGCTAACTTCCTTGTATTAACATCCTTCATTCTTTTCAAAGTCTTGATGAGAGACTGATTCCGTCCAATTATACTCTGGCAATGCTTTATTGCCTCATCAAGTTCTTTGTTGTGCTCTTCTATTAGCTCCTTCTCTATTCTTCCCAGCATGACTTCCCTACTTCTTTGAGCCGACAACAACTCAGATTCTTTCTCTGTCTTATCCTCAGTAGTCTTCTCCTCATCACTGATTTCTAGCTTTTCAGTTTCAGCATCACTAACTTCCTCTACTTTCTTCCCTTTTTCCATCTTTTCATGCTCTTTTTTCTTTTTTGTTTCTTCTTTTTCTAATTCTTCTTTCTCAGCAGCACTCTCCTTTTTAGCTTCATCTTTTCTTTCTTCTTCTAATTCCTCTTCTTCTTCTGTTTCTTCTTCCAATCTCTCTTCTTCTGTTTTCTCTTCTGCCTTCTTTTCCTCTTTTCTTACTTTCTCTTCTGATTTCTTTTCTTCTTCTTCTATTTCACTTAACTTTGCTTTTCCTTTTTCTTTTCTCTTCTTCTCAGCCTCTTCTTTTCTCTCTTTTTCTTTCTCAACTCTTTCTTTCTTTACTTTTCCAATTTCTCTTTTCTTCTTCTCTTTCTCAGTTTCTTCTCTTCCCTTCTCTTCTTTTTCTTTTTCTTCCTTCTTCTTTTCTTCTTTTTCTTTCTCTTCTCCTCCTTCCTCATCCTTCATTTTCAAAGACCCGCTATCCAACTTTGAGACAGAATGACCAACACTCTCATCTAGATCGACATCCAGAAACTCAAATACTAGGGTAAGAATCATACCATAGGGCAGCTTTTTAGGGTTGTTTTGCAACTTGTCAAAAACAATGTGACATAGATTGAGGGGTTTCTTCTCAACTATGTGCCACATTATACATGGCTCTACTTGATTCACATACGTCAGTGAAGCGCTCTTGGGATATATATAATGTACAATGAGCTTGTACAACCATTTCATGCTCTCTATCAGGTTTGAGCATTCTATTGAACCCTGTTTCTCTGCAGAACCCTTCTTCACAATCTTCTTCACAAAATCTTCCTTTTTATAATCGCTAACCCTAGACACTTCCTTAATTTTGGTTACCCTAGACCTAGCATTCAGCACATCAAAAATTTTCCCAAAATCAACGTACGATAACTCTTTTGTCTCACCCTGAAGCTTGACAGAGATCGACTCTGTCCCATTAACTTTCAAAGAGCCATAAAATTCCTCAACCAAACTCTCATAGCACAGTTCATTCAAAGACAAAAAGTTCATCCAGCCTTGGAACTCAAAGAGTTCCTTAAACTCAAATTCATCGCTACCAAAGAAGTTCCAATCTATAACATATGAACGCATGAGAGGATAAGTTGAAAGAACTGATTTACCTTTATCATGTGCTCTAGCTACCTGTTTTTATGATGTAGCAGTTTCGATTTTTCTTTTCTTTGTTTCCTCTTCTGCCTTTTTCTCTTTCGACTCTTTCTGTTCATATTTCTTTGAGAGCTTTTTCAGGAGTTGAAGCTCTTGCTCAGTTAGAGAGTCGGATGAAGAGTTTGAACTAGATTTGGCCATTGTTGCAAATCTCAAAATTCAGAACAACTTAGGGTTTTGGTTAGCAAAAAGACGATAGAGGAAATACTAAGCAGTTAATAGAGAAAAAAGACACTTAAGTGGCGGAAGAAAGAAATAAAGAGCAGTTTTTAAATGGAATTCAAAATGACAAATAAGACAAAAGAAATAAAATAAATAAAGGAAATAAAATAATAAAAGAAACAAAACAGTAAAACCGTCAAAGCACTAAAGACACGAAAACATAATAAAAACAAACACACACAATAAAGTAACTGTTTTTGGTTTTAGTCTAAAGCAAGATTCTGATAATGACTTTAGAAAGTCATATCAGAGCAATGTGCGTTTTTAGATAAAAATCAATTTTCACACAGAATAGAAATTAGAACATAGCAAATCTTCTATTTTCGAAATTAGAAAGCAGTTTAGAACATACTTACAGAGTTCTAAAGTTACGAGTTTAGAACTAACATACCAAGCTCTCTTCTAATTGAGCAGAATTGACTTTCATTCAAAGGTTTTGTAAAGATATCTGCCAATTGCTTTTCTGTGGGAATGAACTCAATCACGATATCACCTTTTTGTACATGATCACGTATGAAGTGATGTCTGAGTTCTATATGCTTGGTTCTAGAATGCTGAACTGGATTCTTGGATAAATTGATGGCGCTTATGTTGTCACATTTGATAGGCACTGTTTCTAATTTCAGTCCATAGTATGCCAACTGTTGTTTAATCCATAGAACTTGTGCAACACAGCTTCCAGCAGCAACGTATTCTGCTTCTGCAGTAGAAAGAGCAACCAATGTCTGTTTCTTGCTAAACTATGATACAAGGGCGCTACCCAGAAATTGACAAGTCCTAGACGTGCTTTTTCTATCTATTCTGCTTCCTGCAAAATCAGAATCAATATACCCAACAAGATCAAATGTATCATCTTTAGAATACCACAGACCCAAATTAGAAGTTCCACAAAGATATCTTAGTATTCTTTTTACAGCAATTAAATGAGATTCTTTGGGACACGATTGAAATCTAGCACATAGACAAACACTAAAGTGTATGTCTAGTCTGTTTGCCGTTAGATACAACAAAGAACCAATCATACTTCTAAACAGCTTGATATCCACGTCCTTGCCTTTTTCATCTTTTTCTAATTTTGACGATGGACTCATTGGTGTACTACATACCTTGGCGTTTTCCATTTTAATTCGTTTCAACAACTCTCTAGTATATTTTTCTTGATTAATGAAAATTCCATTCTCACATTGTTTGATTTAAAGCCCAAGGAAGAAGTTTAATTCTCCCATCATACTCATTTCGAACTCACCCTGCATAATCTTAGAAAATTCCTTACAAAGAAGATCATTAGTAGAACCAAAGATTATGTCATCAACATAGATTTGTACAACTAGAATATCATGTGCTTTATTTTTGATAAATAGTGTTGTATCAACCTTTCCTCTTGAAAAACCATTTTCTAATAGAAACTTACTCAACCTTTCATACCAAGCTCTAGGAGCTTGTTTTAAACCATAGAGAGCTTTAGTAAGTTTGTAAACATGATTAGGTTTATCAAAAATTTCAAAGCCAGGAGGTTGTTCTACATACACTTCTTCATTTAGAAAACCATTTAGAAAAGCACTTTTCACATCCATTTGATACAACATGAAGTTTTTAAAACATGCAAATGCACAAAGCATTCTAATGGCCTCAAGTCTAGCAACCGGGGCAAAGGTTTCATCAAAATCGATGCCTTCCTCTTGATTGTACCCTTGAGCCACTAATCTTGCTTTACTTCTCACAATATTACCTTGTTCATCAAGCTTATTTCTAAACACCCATTTTGTTCCAATAACAGAATGGTTTTTATGTCTAGAAACAAGTTTCCAAACTTGGTTTATCTCAAATTGATTTAGCTCTTCTTGCATAGCAAGAATCCAACTTTCATCATTTTGAGCATCTTCTAAATTTTTAGGTTCTAATTGAGAAACGAAAGCAACATTACCAAAATATCTTCTAAGTTGAGCTCTAGTCATCATCCTTTCTGAGGGGTTATCCATTATGTCTTCTTGGGGATGATACTTATGAAATCGCCATTCTTTTGGTAATTGAGAATCTTCATTTTCTGTTTCTGGCATTTGACTTTCAACTATGTTCTGATCTTCATGTTCTAATTCTGGTTCAGCTTGACTATTGATGTTCTGATCGCTTTCTGGCTGTTCTAGTTGTTCTGATTGCTCATTCTGCTTTTCAGGATTAGAATCTACAGCAGCATCACTTTCTAATGTTCTAGAAGTAGAGTCAGTTTCATCAAACACAACATGAATAGATTCTTCTACAACTAGAGTCTTTTTATTAAATACTCTATATGCTTTACTATTATTAGAATATCCTAGAAAAATCCCTTCATAAGATTTAACATCAAATTTAGCAAGATGATTTTTCTTGTTATCTAGAATAAAGCATTTGCACCCAAAGATATGAAAATAACCAATATTTGGTTTTCTACCTTTGTATTGCTCATATGGAGTCTTTTTAAGTTTAGATCTTACCAAAGCCCTGTTTAGAATATAACAGGCAATGTTAACTGCTTCTGCCCAGAAATAGTTTGGTAGTTTAGAATCACTTAGCATGGTTCTGGCCATTTCTTGAAGTGTTCTATTCTTGCGTTCCACCACTCCATTTTGTTGAGGTGTTCTAGGTGCTGAGAAGTTATGGAAGATTCTTATCTCGTTGCAAAAAGCATCGAATTTCTGATTTTCAAATTCTCCTCCATGATCACTTCTAATTGCCATGATGTTGTATCCTTTCTCATTTTGTATTCTCTTGCACAGATGAACAAACATGTCATATGACTCATCCTTATTTCTAAGGAAGAGTGTCCAGGTGAATCTTGAGTAATCATCTACAATAACAAATGCATAGAATTTTCCTCCAAGACTAGAAGGAGTAATTGGACCAAATAAATCAAGGTGTAGCAATTCTAAAGGTCTAGAAGTAGAAACCATGCCCTTGGATTTAAAAGAAGTTCTGGTTTGTTTGCCCATTTGTCAAGCATCACAAATGTGATCTTTTTCAAATTTCAACTTTGGCAAACCACGAACCAAATCTTTCTTAGACAGTTTAGAAATAAGGTGCATGCTTGCATGTCCAAGTCTTCTATGCCATAACCAACTAGAATTTTCAATAGAAACTAAACATATATCCTGGTTATGCATATCAGAGAGATCTACTAGGTATATATTTCCAAACCTTTTTCCAACGAATAAGGTTTTATTATCATGCATGTTCTGAACTTCACAATGAGAAGGTTCAAAGATCACTCTTCTATTTTTATCACAAATCTGACTAACACTCAACAAGTTGTAATGTAATCCTTCTACTGAGCATACATCTTCTATTGAAGGATTAGAACCTACCACACCAATACCAACGATTTTACCTTTTGCTTTGTCTCCAAAGCTTACTGTACCTCCCTTTTTCTTTTCTAATCTGGTGAACTTCCTTTTGTCACCAGTCATATGCCTAGAGCAAGCGCTGTCCATGTACCACATCTCTGTTTTCAGCTCGCTCCTTAGGCACACCTGAAAAGATCAAGCAGATTTAGGTACCCAACTCATATTGGGTCCTGGAGGATTAGTGGTAACAGGTGCACTATGATTTTCCTTTTTGTTGAAACTTTGATGTTCTAAAGTCACAACATTAGAAACAGCATTTTTCTGATTAGAAACACGATTCAGTTTAGAAATGCTATCACAGTTAGAACTTGTCTTCTTTTTAGAAAATGATTCTGAAATTGATTTTAGAATTCTAATCTCAGTTTTCAAAGATTCATTTTTAGAATTCAGATTTTTGCATTTTTCTTCAAGATGTGTCAGATTTTCAGAAAATCGATTATTACAACTTTTAAGATCTTTGATTTCTATAGCAAGATCTTTGCATGTAACTTCTTGATAAAAAGCATCTTTTAAATGATTACTTTCAGATTTTAATTTTCTGAAATCTTTCTTTAGAACTTTATGCTTTCTAACAAGTTTTTCAAACTCATTGCAAAGATTATTGTAAGTATTTAAAAGATCACTTTCTGATTCGGGTTCAGAAATACTTGCAGTGCTTTCATCATTCTCATGGACCGTTGCATTTGTTTCGTTGATTCCAGCTTTCTGTGTTGAAGTCAGAGTGCTGATTTCTTTGGAGTCAGAATCGATAGTAGCCATTAAACAGATATTAGCAATCTCTTCTTGATCACTGTGGCTTTCAGAATTAGAATTGTCTGAATCACTCCATGCAGCTACAAAAGCCTGCTTCAGCTTCTCTTTTGTTGACTTCTTTTTCAATTTAGGACAATTAGGCTTGATATGTCCAGGTTTGTTGCATTCATAACAAACCACTTCAGAAGGTTCTTTCTTTGGTAAGTTCCCATTCTTGGGTGGAAAGTTCTTTTTGTTAAACTTTTTCTGTGGCCTTCCACTCTTTGTATAGAACTTTTTAAATATTTTAGCAACAAGTGCTAAATCATCACTATCAAGATCAAAAGAACTTTCTTCACTAGAATCTACCCTCAAAGCCAGTACTTTCTTTTTCTTATCTTCTGTTGTCAAAGAAGATTTCATTTCTTCTGAAACAAGAGCTCCTATAAGATAATCATAAGTGACGGGAGTGTCTTTGTAATTCATGACAGTTCCTATAGAATCCCATTTTCTAGGTAGAATTCTAAGGATTTTCTTAACAAGCTCATCTTCTGAAATTTTCTTTCCGAGAGTTCTCAAAGGATTAACTATATTAGTAAATCTAGAATTTAATTCTGCAATAGTTTCCCCTTCTTTCATACTAAACATTTCATATTCTCTCCAAAGGATATTTATTCTGGATTCTTTTACTCTATCTGTACCCTCATAGGTGACTTTAAGTTTTTCCCATACCTCTGTCGCAGATTTACATCTAGACACTTTGTTGTATTCAGTTGCATCTAAAGCACAATGAAGAATATTAATGGCTTTTGCATTTACAGCAATGTCATTCCAATAAGCATCGGTATATTCTTCTTCTGTTTTTCTAACTAACTCATCTCCTACAGTTTTCATGGGAATACGAGGACCAGTGATAACATTCCTCCAGCAGTTTATATCAACTGATTTCATGAAGTTCTCCATTCTAGTTTTCCAGTAAGAGTAATTAGAGTCATTGAACAAAGGAAGTCTAGAAACAGATTGTCCTTTTAAAGAAGAAAGAGGAAGTGGGGTTGCCATGGGATCTTATCTCTTAAGCGGTTAAGCTTCGGTAAGTCAAGAGCTAAAGCTCTGATACTAGATTGTGGGTCCCGTATATGTATGGCACAACCCAAGAGGGGGGTGAATTGGGTTTTCTAAAAACAGATATAAATTTTAGAAATTCTAAACAAAATATAGAATTCTAAGTGCAGCGGAAAAACAAAGAACTTTGTGAGAATAGAATATGGATTAGAATCACCTCACAATGTTCTATTTATAAAAGATAGAAAGTCTGTGCAAAGTGCAGCTATTGATCAGAACAGCTTCACACTGACTTATTCAATATCAGAGCTTCTTTATGAAGGAAAGCTATTGAAATTAGAACTTCCTCATAAAGTTTTAGAAAATCATATAAAGCTATGTGAAAGACAGTTATTGAATTCAGAACTTCTTCACAGAGCCTTAATCAAGTATCAGAACAACTTTATAATGGAAAGCTATTGTGATTAGAACTTCTTCATAAAGTTTAGAAAATTAATTAGAAACCCAAGCAATGAAATATAGTGTGACTAGAACAACAGTTAGAACATGGTATATTCAGTTATTAGAATTCCAGAGTTCTAATGTTCAGAAAAGATAAGACTTATTACCGTTTTAGAACAACTGAATCATTAACAATTTTAGCGTTTCTAAAAATTAAGCCGAGGTGTTATTAAACCAGTATCAAGCAAACTTCAGAAATAAAAAGATTAACACAGAGATTTATAGTGGTTCGGCACTAACTCGCCTACATCTACTCCCCAAGACGCATCTTGAGATCATCAACTATGTTATCTCTTTTAAAGGGTAAGAGACAAACCAACAGTACAAGGCAATAGATCAACACCTAGATCTACCCTTTTGTCCCACTAGATTTTCCAAAGGTTCTAGTTAACCTCAACCCTTTCTGTTTTTGGTAGAGTACAGAAACTCAATTCAAGAGATTAAAATCCCATACATGGAGAAGGTCGCTTGATAACCTCTATCACAATAGCTTCTAACCTAAACTATTACATCCAAAAGTTTAACAAATAAAGAGCCTGTTTACTATAGATTACAGATTCTAAATAGACAGAAAGAAACGCACATATAAGCACAGGAAAAATAGTTTATCAGATTAGAAGATCGATTAGAACACAGAACCGTTTTTCAAAAGTAATTGTAAAAATTCTTTTCACTTTAAAGATAAAAACGTTAAGTGTAGAGATGAAAAGAAAAATGGGGGTAGAGAGTAAGTTTTGAGAGATAAAGATTTGATCAATGAGAGAATGCTCTTAAAATGAAAACTCTTACATCACCATAGCTTAAGACGTGAAAGCTCCTATTTATAGAGAGCATCTTGTCCCTTGCTTTTGGAAAGTGGATATTTCATTTGAAATCAGAATATTTTGCTTTCCTTTTTTTTTTTTTTAGAAGATGCGAAAATCTTTGTTACCAAAAATTTATTTTATCCTTTTTGGTAAGAGAATAAAACACGATTTTGCTTTCCTTTGAACAAAAGATTTTCGGCAGCATTATTTTGGAAAATATTTTTACGGAAGGATGCTCTTACTAAAAACGAAAAAGATTCTCCTTCGTTCTTAAGGTAAGAAAATAAATTTAAGTACTTTAGATCTTTCAAAATATATTTCCGAAAAATGTATGATTTATTACCAAAAACATTAGAGAAGAATTCTCTTTAATTTTAGGAAATTAAATCATTTCGATTGAAAGAATATTTTTCGAGAACAAATAAAAGAATTTATTTTGAGAAAATCTAATTTCCGAAAAATATTTTTGACTGAGAGAAAAATTTAATTTATGTGCTCATATATGAATTTTCTCTCTATCCTACAAAGTGTCCTAAATACCTAACCACTAGAGTCTTCGGATAATCTTCACACTCAATGTAGGACTTGCCTTGTACGATTTCTTTTCATATAAATTTTACATAAAATATTAGCACACATAATATAATTTTAAATTTATTTATTTTATATTAATCATCAAAATCCGATATTAGAAATTGATTTTTGAGCCAACGGCGACGGGCTTGCACAACGCTTTTAACATGTGTTCCGCGTGAACATAGTAAATTTGAAAATACGCCCGAGAAAAGGAGTATTAATTTATAAGAACCGTTAATGTAGCAATCAGAGCAAGGATAGAGTGACACCCAAACGACAGATTGGGCAGTCAGCCACATGAAGTCAGCAATCCATGACGATAACAATTGACGTTTGCATTAAAGTGAATGTCCTATTGCAACATGTTCACATCACATGGGCTTCTAGCTGTACTGCACTTTCTTTAATATATTTTTTAAAATAAATTTTGACTAATTAGAAGATTTTGCAGAAATATCATAAAAGTTGAGAGGAATATTTTTTTTAAAATAAATTTTTACTAATTAGAAGATTTTGCATAAATATTATAAAAGTTGGGTCGAACCTTCAATTTTATCCGCAACTTTTCGATTGGTTACAATTTCATATTAAATCGATTTTGTACTTTGGATACCTTAACTTATCAATTAGTTGTAATTATACCATAATTTGAATTTTATCCAACTCATTATTTTTACATCTTAAAATTGATTCAATTTTAAAATCAAAAACTCAATATTAATTTTATTTATTTATTATATGAATACTTTGGTTTGAATTTCATTATTTATTGTTTAAATTGGGTATGAAGTTCATTCTTTTAATCAAAATTCCAACTTTAGTTTACTTTTAGGGTGTTGTAATTCCTTTTTAGGATACAAATATACCCTAAAGGTAAATTAGGGTGTAATTGTAATTAGAATGATAAATTCAGAGTGCTCAGGTACAAAAGTAGATTTAAAATGAATTACAACTATTGAAAAAGTTGAGGATGAAAATGAAGGTTTCGCGTAGAAGTTGAGAAGAAAATTTTATAAAATCTAAATACTAATATTTTAAAGTTTAGACATTATTTTTATGACTTTAAATTTATACAAAAAAATTTTCAGTTTTATATAATTAGACTTAATTAGCTACTCCGATATAAATGCATTATACAACAAACAAATTATAAACAGTGTTTTGTTTACATAAAAAAACAGTATTTTGTTTAAAGGGTGTGTATTTCTGACAATATAAAAGAAAAAAAAAAAAAGCAGTGACATTTTTTGTTATTGGCTCCGTGTATGGGCCGGTATTGGCAATAAATTTTTCATTATATACACCTATTTGCTGCACCTTTTGCGCTAACTCATTTTTCTAGCTTCTTCCTATCAGTATTCCTTGAAATATAATCTCATCAGATTCAGATTTCTATGCCTCACTGTCACAGTCATAGCCATGGCCGAAAAGGTTTGTTCTGTGTGATTCTTATTGCTCTTATCGTCTTTTACCTTATACCCACTTAGCTTATTCTTTTTGTAACCTTTGTGTACTGGTGGTTTTTATTTTTTTATTTTTTTAATTTTCTTTTTTAGTAGAAAATATTTGGATTAATTGAATAGATTTTGGTTTTATAATTTATTATAATGTTGCAGAAGGTAACAACAATGGTGATTAAGGTTGATCTTGATTGCGAAAGATGCCGCAAGAAAATCAAGAAAATACTCTGCAAAATTCCTCGTGAGTATCATTTTCTTAATTTTTTTCTATTTTTTGTGTATTTTAATTCTTTTTTGCTTTCTTTGCAATAGAGATTCAAAATCAAGTGATTGATGAGAAGGCAAAAACAGTAACAATTACTGTAGTATGTTGCAGTCCAGAAAAGATCAAGAAAAAGATCCTTCGTATGGGTGGTGCATCAGTCGAATGTATTGAAATTCTTCCAAAACAACCACCACCACCACCACCACCACCAACACCACCACCACCACCACCACCAACACCACCACCACCACCACCACCACCACACCCGAAGATCCAACAGACAAAACGCAGAAGCATGAACCAAATCAGGCGAGGGATTGTTGTCAAAAATGTTCTGAAGGGCGTCATTGGGGGCCATGTTTTGAGGTTTACCGAAGGCTTCCGCCTTCTTTTTATGGACCACAAGTTCCAATACCATGGTACGAAGCTTATGGACGGCCGGTGTATGATAGCTGGAGCTGCAGTGGCTATTACTACAGCGGTTGCCGGAGAGGATTTTGTGTGGGTAGATGTGATTGCTTAAGTGAAGAAAATTCGTGGGCATGTATAGTCATGTAAAAAGAGATGTTGGTGGGCCTAGTTATGTTATGATCTTTCAATAATTGCTTTCTTTCATCCAAATTAGGTCTGTACGGTAGAACCGCACTGAATTAACATCGAAAAATCGCAAAAAAAAAAAAAAAAAGGGAGTTTTATATGAGGAGTGTATGTTTTAGGTCTGTGCTGCTTCTCTACTCGGTCAATAAAATTGCGCTATCGTATTTCCTATTTCTGTTCTTTTTCTACATTCAACCCGAACCAAACTAATATTGATATATATATATATATATTAAATTAAATGTTATAGTTTATTATTGAAATTAAAAATTATATTTCTATTTATTAATAAATATTAAAATGGTGTAAGACTCGGAATACAATTTTGTTTTTATTCAAGGGGAAGACTATCACTATAGTTGACTGAAGTACTACTAATTAATTAAACAATGAATTTGATATTTGAAGAGAAATTTGAGTTTAAATCAAATTTTAATGTAGACATCCATATAATCTTTTTTCTACTATAGATTGTCTTATTATTATATTTAATTTTATAATTATAACTATTCTAATTATAACTTTATCTTTTTAATTAAAAATGTCAACGTTTCAAACCTTTTTGTTTTTTTAATCCAGTCAGAAAAATATGAAAAAAAATCTACATTTTGTTTAGCTATGAATTTGTTTTGTCATAAAGTTTAGAAATCATCATTTTTCACATGATTGCTTTTATTATTTCATACGATTAAATTTGTCCTATAACTCATTTTTATTTTGCCATTTAAATTTTTCTATTTGTAAAAGGAAATCTTCTCTTATATTGAGTATGCTTCTTTCCAACAATTGGTTGACAAGACAATCCGTTATAATCCTAGAGTTTATTAAATATGTACGAGAAAAAGTGGCATTTTGATATTTTTTATAATCAAAATTAGTGTATCCTTTTGATTAATAATACTCTCATATCATTATCTTGTAAAATTATTTTATGTGAACCTTCAATTTAATCATGAAAATCATATACCTTATCATCTTTTATTAATCAAGATGGATGAAAATCTTCTCTCTTGTGTTCTTAGCATTCCTAGCGAAGGATGCAAAATTCTTTATTAAAATATTCGTCTGACAACCCTTTTTTACTTTAAAATAAAGTCAATTTTGAACGATAATTCATCTACACATAAAATAATTGAACCGTTTGTTATCAAAATGAGATAAATGCATCTATTTCCTTATTTTATTCATCATTTATATATTTACAATTTCTTTCACGAGAATTTCTAATTACCATCCGAAGAAAAACTAATATTTTTATATGTTTTAGCTAAATAAAAAATAAATCCTCCTCTTTCTATCATTTTCTATTTGAATATAGTTAATAAAAGATTTTTATTTTACCTTTTGGAGGAATTCTGACTTTATATGACGCGGAACCTTATGGAAATTAATTCCAAGAACTCTATGACAAGATTGGAATAGTTTCAAAGATCAAACTAAACTCTCCCTCTATGGCACCCAAAGTTTAAGGAAGCAGAACACCAATAATTGAGTAAATAAAAACAAGATAAACGCACAAGTAAATTGATAAGTTTACATTGATTTTGATGCAATCAGAGGAAAGCAATCTCACAATCACTCTAATCAAAGAACACGCCAAAAAGCATGAACAATCTGAAGATTTTATTAATTCATTGAATGATTTGTTTAACAATAAACAAAGCTATTTATGCTAGATCTACAAGCCTAATCCTTAAAGGATTTAGAATAACTAATCCAAACAAATTAAGGATAAGGATTAACTAATCTAAAGCAACAAAGGATAAGAATAGTTAATCTTAACAAATTAAGGATAAGGAATAACTAATTCAAATCAATTAAGGATAAAGATTAACTAATCCAAACAAACTAAGGATAAGGAATATTAATCCAACTCAACTAAGGATAAGGAATAATTAATCCAAACCAACTAGGATAAATAATAACTAATCCAAACAATTAAGAATAAAAAATAAGGCTAGTCGAATTATTGGTGGCCTAACCCATTAAAAGCATTTCAACTCAAAACTAATACAAATGGGCTAACTTATTACACGAAGTTATGTTCTAGTACGGCTAGGGTATGCTACACCATCAATATATGCCTCCAACAATGTAAGAAGCCTAGTGTGCCTTCAAGTTACACACAACACTTGTTGAAATGAGATGATGAAGCTCTGTGTACTTGGTCTTGAACATATAAGGACATGGCTGCCCCATATCTCTTTGTATGACTTCTTGTATTGGTCCACTAGGAAGCATCAACGGATCTTCCTTTGTTGTTCTCCATGCTTCCTTGAGCTCCATAGACGAGTGGTGGTGGATCCATATCATTCCCCCTTTCCTCAAATCTGCATCCATGTCAAAAGGAGACAAATCATTAACATTAAAAGTAGCGGAAACACCATACTCACCTGGCAAGTCTATCTTGTAGGCATTGTCATTAACACGCTCCAAGCCTTGAAATGGACCATCTCCACGTGCATCAAGCTCAGTCTTTCATTGGTTGGAAACCTCTCCTTCCGAAAGTGTACCCAAACCCAATCTCCAGGCACACACATTAGCTTCTTCATTCTCTTGGTCACAAGGTCAGCATACCGTTTGTTCCCCCTTTCTATGTCTATATTAGCTCTAGCCTTAGCGTGCATCTCCCTGACTAAGGCGGCCTTCTTCTCACCATAAGAAAATTCCTGTAACAAAGAATAATACTAGAAGGCAGAGTAGAAGTGTCAATGTTAGGAAAATTAAGCAAAACTCTTTAAACCGAATCATCACGACCGACTACCATCACTAACGCTGCTTCCTTTCTTTCCCTCTCTCACATAAAGAGTTTGTTTCTTTCTTCCTCTCTTGGTGTTTTACTCACCATTGGGCCATTAATTTGTTTCTTTTCACTCTTGGCCTCTTTTCCCCTCTTTTCGTCACTCTTTTCACACTTTTGCTCTATCGAATTCGAAACCTCGCTCCCATTTTCCCTCAAAGTTGAAGCCTCTTTCTCAGGTAGCTTCTGTTGATCAGTAGATACTTCAAATTCCTGCAAAGGATCAACAAACACACTTGGCAAAGATGGGTTAAGATCATTAATGGCCAAATAAGCTCCCTTGCACAAAGGTACAAGTATAGGTTGATTGTTGTACAAAGCATGTTTAACCTCACTTGTCCTAGCTATCAAACTCACATTCTTTTTTTTTTCTTTTCCCTCTTTCTTTTTATTTGCACTCTATTTATTTTCACTCATTTTATTTTCACTCTCTTTTTCCTTCTTTACAGCCTCAAGTGTCATCCTTTGCTTATCACATTGGTCTTCATACACTTCTTTTGAGGAAAGTGGTGTTAGAATGGTCTTTTGCCCATCCTTTGTGAATGAATATTTATTGAGGTATTCCACACTTTTCCCTCCTTGCACCCTTCTTACTAATTCATTGTGCAAATCCCTAAAGTAATGAGTAGGGATAAACTTTTGGTGCATTAATCCCTTCATAGTCTCCCATTGCGGCACATGTTGCATTCTCTTCTTTTTCCTTTTTAATTAACTGTTCCACTAGAACATGGCATATCCTTTGAACTCAACAGCTGCAAGGTGGGGCTTTTTCTCATCGGAATAATTATGGCATTCGAAGATTTGCTCTACCTTTCTTTCCCATTCAAGGTATTCTTCAGCGTTGTTTTTACCATAAAATTCTAGAATCCTCATCTTGATGGATTCCAAGTGCCCATCAACCTTACTAACATCAGTGTTTTTAGCCTCCTCTTCATCATGGGCTTGAAATCTAGTTGGGGCAGGAGTATGTGGACGAGCTCTTGTTACATTAGAGCTTTGGGCTGCTTTTATTTCTTTCAACTCCTCTCTCGTGTCTTAGAGGAATTTGTTGTGAGTTCGAAACTGTCCTTGAATTGACTCCATTAAAAGTTTTAATTGGAGATCCTTTAATTGACTTCTGTCCCCACTATTATCTCTAGACTTGCATGTACTCATGGTTAGTGCTCAAAACAGAAAACACGAAAAGATTTGAGTCACTCCCTCACGTGTTTACACTCTTTAATCACTCCTTGTAATTCCTCCAATTGTACTTCAAAATCTTAGGCTGACTAACCAACTCAAAAGTACGTTTAGAAACAAAGAATAAACCTTAACAATAAAAGTAAACACAAATTCTAGAAAGAAGATTCAAACATAAATGGATGGTAGCACAAGGACAAGACTATGTACTACTTGATATATAAACTTAGAGTGTAGGAACAAATAAACACACTCTAACAATGTAGAAGAAGCAAAGATAGCACAAAAACAAAGGAAACAAAACTAGAATTAAGAAGACGAATTCTGGATATAATGTAGGAATTAGTTCACCACAAAAAGCAAACCAAATATGGACCTAATTTAATTCTACCCAATCAAAGCAAGCAAACAATAAAACGAAAAATTCAGATTTGATTAATTTGATTAATTTAACTCTGAAGGTGCATCATTGTGCAAATAAGTGTAAGATAAGCTGTTCTAGCAAGAATAACTAGGTTGTCCAAACAAGGGTCATGTGTTTCCTAAGAATAAGATCCCAAATTAAGTCAAAATATTATGCCTTATCCCAACAATATAATCCAATCTAGATAAGATTAGGTTTTTACAAGGATTTAAGTGGATAAGTTTAAGCTCCAGAAGATATGGACAAATAATTATGCTGCCTTATCCCACAAAATAGATAAATTAGATTTTATCAAAAGATTAAAGTGGATAAGTTTAATCTCCAAAGATAAGGATAAATAATTATGCTGCCTTATCCCACAAAGTAGATAAGATTAGATTTTATCAAAAGATTAAAGGATAAGTTTAATCTCAAAAAGATAAGGACAAATAATTATGTTGCCTTATCCCACAAAGTATAACCCAATCTAGATAAGGATAAGCTCTATCAAGAAGCAAAGTGGATAAGTTTAAATTCCACAAGATAAGGTCAAAATCTCTATGGATTAAGATAAAAACACCACACAAGGACAACTTCAATGGTAGCCGAATTTTCCTTTCTCTTTCTTTTTTTTTTTAAACAGATCTGATTAGACAAATCTAAAGCCACATATTTTTTTTTTTTTGGAAGAAACAAGAACGAACAAGAAATCACAACTATGCAAAATTCAGAATTAAAACTAATCAAAACTATAAGGCAAACACAAGAATTCAAGAAAATAAAAAAACTCAAACCCTAGAACTAAGAAAAATAAGAATTTAACTTAATCTTTGGCTCTAATACCAAACTGATGCGGAACCCTATGGAAATTAATTCCAAGAACTCTATGACAAGATTGGAATAGTTTCAAAGATCAAACTAAACTCCCCCTCTATGGCACCCAAAGCTTAAGAAAGCAAGAACACCAATAATAGAGTAAATAAGAACAAGATAAATGCCACAAGTAAATTGATAAGTTTACCTTGATTCTTGATGCAATTAGGAAAGCAATCTCACAATCACTCTAATCAAAGAACACGCCAAAAAGCATGAACAAATCTAAAGATTTTATTAATTCATTGAATGATTTGTTTAACAACAAAACAAAGCTATTTATACTAGATCTAAAAGCCTGATCCTTAAAAGATTTAGAATAACTAATCCAAATAAATTAAGGATAAGGATGAACTAATCTAAACCAACTAAGGATAAGAATAACTAATCTTAATAAATTAAGGATAAGGAATAACTAATCCAAACGAAATAAGGATAAGGATTAACTAATCCAAAAAAACTAAGGATAAGAAATAATTAATCCAAATCAACTAAGGATAAGGAATAATTAATCCAAACCAACTAAGGATAAATAATAAGTAATCCAAACAAACTAAGGATAAAATATAGGGCTGGTCGAATTATTGGTGGCCCAACCCATTAAAAACATTAGAACTCAAAACTAATACAATGGGCTAACTTATTACTCGAAAGTTATGCTCTAGTACAGCCAGGGCGTGCTACACCATCAACATATGCGTCCAACAATGTAAGAAGCCTAGGTGTGCTTTCAAGTTCCACACAACACTTGTTGAAAGTAAGATCATGAAGCTTGTGAAACTTGGTCTTGAACTATAAGGACATGGCTGCCCCATATCTCTTTGTATGACTTCTTATAATTGGTCCACTAGGAAGCATCAACGGATCTCCTTTGTTGTTCTCCATGCTTCCTTGAGCTCTATAGACGAGTGGTGGTGGATCCGTATCATCATATTTATTCTTTCTGGAGTTAATCTTCTGATTAGAAGTGTATGTCATAGGTAAAGCATGTACCCAATCATATTTTGTTAAATGTGCTAAAGAATAAAGTAAATACAATTTTATGTATAGTAGATTAAGTCAACCGTAATGTTGTTTAATATAATTTAGATGGAGATTGCATTTTGAA
>NW_028322429.1:0-40409 GCF_041381405.1 Jatropha curcas | reverse complement strand
TTCCCTCAACTCCTCTAGAGCATTTTGCCATTCATATATTCATCTACGCCCTTCATACTACCAGCTATAGTGACAATGCAAGAGGCAAGCAGGCACATTCATCACAACTTGTTTTGCTGTTGCTTCTAATTCCGGGGTATTAAAAACTGATTTCCAACTTTTTCCACAAAGTTCCATGCCTCCTCTTCAGTAAGAACCCCATTTTGATATCCTTGCAATCCATTCCCCGACAACGTCACGCATCGAGTTGTTAATACTAATTTGCATCCATTATCAGGTGTAGGCAGGAATTCCTACATCCTCAAGATTGAATGCTTCCCACATATCATCAAGGATTAACAACCAGTTTTTTCGCTTTTCCCAGCCTTTAAATAACTTGACAGCCATTTTTGTTTCATCCTTACATTGTGCAAAATCTCGATTCAATGCAGCTGCAATGTCTTTCTGTAAGTTCCCAAATTTTAGTGGTTGTGACACGTCCCATGTCAACCAATAGTACCATATCTGCAAATTCGTTCCCAATCTTATAAAAACTCGAAGAAATCACCACTTTCTTTATATTAATATGCTATTTTAAGTCTTGGATAACGCTTCCACCTTTGTCAGGAGCATCAATTAAATAAGCCTTGCCGATCTCAAAAACTTTATAATCCAACGAGTCAAGAACTCAGGAAACTCATCAAAAACTCCATCACCAAACGTAGAAACCCAACCAGGTTTTCTTAAATCGATCAAAAGGGAACCGGGAGAGTGGGTTTGTAATAATAACCTTGCCAGATTTGATTCTTTAGCTCTAACAATCCAACTCTTGGTACGGTTGGTGAGGGTTGGATAGAGTAAATTGTGTAGAGATATTTTAGGCTTGATTTTAGTAATCTTTGTGAAATAGTCAAGCATAATTAGTGTCCTTGATTATAGGGTCAATAGCTAATAATGAGCTTGTATCAATTCAAGCATAATTAGTGTCCTTGATTATATGGTCAATAGTTAAAATTAGCTTGTATCAATTCTCCTATATATATTCTTGTATATACCTTTAAAAAAAAAAAAATTAGAATACAATTTGATATTCTGCTTTTTCAAACTAATTGTGTATTCAGTGAGCACAAGATAGTCGTAGTTGAGATCATTGATTTCATAAGGTAACTCAATGAAATTCATTTGATTTTTGGATCAACCATAGAATTCAAACTATATAGCTTTACTAACTTGCACTTAAAATTTATTAAATTTACTAGCTTTTGTATTCCTTCAAGTTTAGAATTCATTTGCAAATTCTATCAATTTCGAATAATTTGGTCCAAGCACAACTATTCCATAGAATTAAACATATGGAACTTCAAATGAATTTTTATTTATACCAAACATGAAAAATGGGATTTATAAATGAATTCCATACAATTTTATGGAATTCATTTACCCCAAACAAGCTCCTGGTGAGCTTTGAGCCTTTTAAGGATAGATAATAGTAGCCTAGCTAGAAAATAATGCTTGCCTGAGCATTTACAGATCCTTGAACAGCTTATCCTTGTCAGATTGCATTAATTATATATAGAAACTTGCAGAAAGGTTGAAGGGCAATCTTAGAGCCAGGTTGATCCCATTCCAGTGATTCCCACCATTTTTCATCTTGAACATAGATCTGTTCGAGATTAGGTGGAGGAAATGCTACCATCAACAATCGGAAGCTCAAGCGGGAGCCTTCTTATATTTGGACATGCAGTAACTGTCATGTAAAGGAGAGAAGGACAAAGCACCAACCCCAGACAGATGCTTTTAATTCTGGTAGCCTACACAAAGAGAGACTCCTCAAGTTGGGGAGAACAAACCTCATGGCAATACCTTTATTTTCCATTGGTAAATGGTTGCTGCTGCTTGCTTCCTGCTCATCTGTTGTTGTAAAAACTGCTTCATTTGTGGGCAGTCATAAATAAGAACCTCTTCAAGGTTTTGAAGTAGTAGAAGCAACCCAGGTTTGAACAGACTCCTTATATTTGAACAACCTTGGATTTTGAGAACTGTGAGACTGGAAAAGGCACTAGGAAGAACTGATTGTGGTGTAGCATGCAAAGAAGTGATGTCATTGCCAGGCTTTCTTTTCCTGAATTAAAATGAATTTCATTCTTCTGTGTTGAAAAATAGCTCAAGGTTTTGAAATTGTGGCACCTCTCAATACTCAGGTACTCAACATCAATTGGGACCAAAAGTGAATCTTCTATGCCTTTTCACTGATGCCATAATCAATTATTCTTACAACTTTTTTGAAGTCTCAGCTGTATACAAGTCCTCCTCTCCCAGATTGTAGAAAGTACTTTCTCAGCACTCGGCCATGCAGAGACCCAACAAATATATTAAAACTAGATAAACTGTAATTGACATTCAATTTTTTCTATCATTTTCAAGCCTACCAATTCCTCACCTTTTACTTTCAAATTTTTTGATCTGCACCACAGTCGAAGTATTCAAGGCAAGAGAGCTTTAATATTCCGATTGGTAACTCTAGATCTCGCACATAGAGATTAAGATACCTGAGATTGATCAAACTTTCCATGCCTTCAGGTACATGTTGGATTCCAGTATATCTAGATCCAACTCCCTTAGTGCACCTAGCTTTGCTACAGAAGGCACGGACTGCAATCGTTTGCAATGCTTAAGATACAATGCAACAAGATTCTCCAATGTGAGATGGAGTTTGGTAAATTCTTAATTCCAGTATAAAGACAGATCCAGAAGCCTCAAAACATGCATGCATGAAAAGAAAGAATCTGGAATTCTAACCAGATCTTTATTCTGTGCCAGTAACATGGTTTGAAGTTTTGGACATTTTGGTGACAATCTAGAAGGAATTTCTGATATGTGATTGTCAATCAAGGATACGCTCTCAAGTTCCTCCATCCATCTGTTCTCATTTGGTAATTCTCTTAACCGAACTCCAGCTTCTACAAGGATTGACGATCCATGCTTTTCATCTGTATTACCATGTCCCTAATTAGGTCATGCATCTTCACATATTTCTTATCAAATGCTTTCCAAAAGACAAGCATTTTCAAGCTTGTTTAGCATAGTATCCCTTGTCAAACTCTGCTTGCTACTTTTCATTTTATCTACTATTCCTAAACCTCAAATGCCTTATCAGCTGTGTCCTTTTGATCAAAAAGTCCTCCGGGTATAATGCACAATATATGAGACACTGCCTGAACTTGTCATCTTTCAAACGCGCATAACTAAATTTTAGCTGCTCAAACACCTTACCCATGTCACTAAGCCCCTTTGTAGATTCCCTCAATCCTCTAGAGCATTTTCCATTCATATATGTCATCTACGCCCTTCATACTACCAGCTATAGTGATAATTGCAAGAGGCAAGCAGGCACATTCATCAGCAACTTGTTTTGCTGTTGCTTCTAATTCCGGGGTATTAAAAACTTGATTCCAACTTTTTCCACAAATAAGTTCCATGCCTCCTCTTCAGTAAGAAGCCCATTTTGATATCCTTGCAATCCATTCTCCGACAAACGTCAAGCAATCGAGTTGTTAATACTAATTTGCATCCATTATCAGGTGTAGGCTCAGGAATTCCTACATCCTCAAGATTGAATGCTTCCCACATATCATCAAGGATTAACAACCAGTTTTTCTCTTTCCCAGCCATTTAAATAACTTGACAGCCATTTTGTTTCATCCCATATTGTGCAAAATCTCGATTCAATGCAGCTGCAATGTCTTTCTGTAAGTTCCCAAATTTAGTGGTTGTGACACTGTCACCCAAATCACTTTCAAATTTGTCACGGCCTCTTTGGAGTCTGTTGTTGATATGCTTCATAATGGTTGTTTTTCCAACACCACCCATGCCATAAATTCCAACCTTTCTAACATCATTATCCATCAAGCAGTCCAAATTTCTTCCATCTTCTTTTGCTGTTTCACCTACTAATGTTGTTACAGGTAAGATCTCTCCAACATCTGCAGGTTCATCAATCATCAAACTGTCACCAAAATCACCCTTTTGACGAAGATCCTCCACTTCTTTATCTTCTTAAAAAGTTTTGCCAAGCGTGCACGTGAAAGATATTTCCGCTTCGCAACTTCTTGCTCAATTGCAAAAGTTTCACGTTGATAGTCTCTATATTTTGCAACCAAAGCTCAACCTCTTTTTAGTAATTTCCCTGGAATAAGCTCTGCACGTAATCTTGAATCTACATCTTCCTTCCGACTGTTTAGTTCATTCACTTCCTTCTCAAATCTCATATGTTGGTCCATGTGTCTATGATATTCCCAGCAGTTCCTACTGGAGTCCATAACTTGTTTACAAGTTCTATAACTGACCCAGCAAGCTCCATCTACAGATCGATGCATAAGAGACAATATTTACAAGTCGTTGATCAAAAATCAAACAAAAGAATTTAACCATAAAATTTGTTTATTTACTATTAGCAATCCATTAAGAATCCAAAATTTCATGAAGAAGGGTCAAAGGAATCATCTAGGGGGAAAAAGCTACTTTTACATTAAGACAAAGATTTCAAGAATCAAAGACACGACTTTCTTCTTCAACTACTTCTTCTAAGTTATATTTTGATGCATAAGGGCAAATATTTTGTAAGTCCTTGCTGAAAAATCAAACATAAGAATTTAATCATAAAATTTGTTTAGTTACTATTAGCAATCAATCAAGAATCAGAAGATTTCATGAAAGCAGTCAAAAGAACCTTTTTTGGGTGGAGAAAAAGCTACTTTTACATCATGAAACAAAGATTTCAAGAATCAAACACTCAACTCACTTCTTCAACTACTAGTTGTAAGTTAATAGCATTGCAATTAGCCATTTAAAATTCTTCAACTAGTAACCACAAGAATCAAAGCAAAATAATGACAGGTAGATCCAATCTGCAAGTTTTCAGAATAAATGTACCTGATTGATGGATCTTAACTTTGATTTATTTTAAGTACCACAAAACTCCCTTGCCAGTGTCTCCTCCCTTTTAAGAATTTGAGAATAGAAAATTGAATTTTCTTGTACGCGGAAAAAAAACGGTTCACTGAATCAGTAAGAGGAAGATCAGTAGCAAATTCCTTGTTGTGTAAAGGAAACAATATAATACAATATTCTGACTGAAAATAACCACCGACTATTTTAAGAGTAGAAATATTTGTCGTGAGGCCTTTGAAAAGTAAAGCTATAAAATTCGTCTTAGCACTTTGTAGTTGTACCCCTCCTCTGTTATGAAGCTTAGCAGGCGCGTGGGTTTGTAGACATTGAGTCAGTAGTAGCCGCCTTGTACCACATAAAAATCTTCTATAGATTGCATATCTAGCTGATATTTTACACCAGACACCATTTAAGCTGATATTGGGTCCACAAATTTCAGGCCAGCTGTAAGCCTTTGATTATTAAAAAAAAACAAAAAAAGAACTTGGCCACTAACTGTCTAACTCTATGGCATAGATTAAAAAAAGAACTAAAAAATTATAGGATTAATCACATTAATGGTGTTTGAACTTCTGCAATATTCTTGTCGGTGCAACAGTAACTTTTTAAGCAAATAAATATATACATATATCAAACCTGGAAAAAAAAACAAGCACTTGCTGTGGGATCCCTCTGACATATGGGACCCACTTAAGCTTGTAGAAAAAAACACAAAAAGGAAGAAATCCATGTTTTTTTAAAAAGTCAAATAAGGCTGCGAGAAAAAAAAAAAGGACAAGCACGTGCTTGTAGAAAAAAACACAAAAAGGAAGAAATCCATGTTTTTTTAAAAAGTCAAATAAGGCTGCGAGAAAAAAAAAAGGACAAGCACGTTCAGTCATAGACACGTAATTAATGTGTCTCTTTTCTTATAAATAGGAGAAGATTTTTCCTCGTCAATATACAACAGAAAGAAAAAAATGGAGAGAGAGAATTATCTAGTTTTAGGAAAGGTTTCCTAAAACTAGAGGAGAAAAAATAGTGATGAAATTATTATGGAGGGTTTTTTGGAAAACACTTGGAGTGCCACTATTTTTGTATTGCTCTCTTTGTATACCTACTATTTTTAATAGTGGAGGAATTATTTATTCGGAATTTATCTTGTGAACGTAGCTCTAAACAGTTAAAGGTAAACTACGTAAATTTCTGCGTGTCTCATTTCTATTTTTTCGCTTTTCTTTTAATTCTTTGTGTGAGCGCCCAACAAGCAGTATCACAAGAGGCCCAACGGCACTTACTAATTGATTTTCCTTCTCGTTCAGAAAACAGACTGACTTGCAAGAATCTTGCAGACCAAATTTGCATTTCATTGAATAATATGTTGTCTATAGAAAAGGTAAGGGATATAGAAGTCGAAATCTCTGCAGAAATTTATGTTGAATAAAAACGAAAAGGGATCAAATTTTACTGTTTGTACATTGATCAGTTCCGTATGAGTTGAGTAGCCATATGATCGTATATCATCAGAACTGCAAAGGCAGAACAGCAAACTGCCGTCCACTGATCACGTGCAACTCAGATAGTTCCTCGTTGAAGCACAAATGGATATCATCAGAACAAGCTCGATTTTTATATGGCCAAGCAAGTATCTGATGTTGGAAAGCATGACGGGGAAAATCTTCAGCTAGAATCAGATGATCACATCAAAGACTGCTCTAATCAGCCAATATATTGTTGTTGTTTCATTAGGTGATCCTTTCATATTCCGGCAAATAACAAACGTCAACTTCTGGTAAGCATAAATTCAACACAAAAGGTTCAGTGATGCTAGCCATTGACAATCTCACTAATACAGATATTAGAAGCAGCAGTCCTTGAAAATAAACTTCTTAGAATCTCTCTCCACATCCCCATTTTTGGAACAAAACCTTGTTTCACCATTTGCTTCAAAACCAACTCAACCTCCCTAATCAACTTGTCATTGCAAAGCCCATGAATCAACTTCTTGTAAGATGCAAAACTAGGACTATTAGCCTCACAAATCATCATAGCCATGAATTCTTTTGCCTCCAGAAACTTCCCGGCATCAAGCAAACCATATAGAACTTCTTGATAAGACCCTGCATTTGGTTCGCATCCCTTGAGCTTCATTTTCTGCAGCAGCTCCATCCCATCTTCAATCCTTCCTTGTTTCCTTAACCCTGAAATCAAAATATTGAAAGTGATTGTATCCGCCACAATACCCTCATTTTCCATTCTCTCAAGCAAACCAAATGCCTTATTCACCTCCCCTTTTGCACAGAAGTAGTGCATCAGCGTTGAGAAAGTTCTCACATTAGGCCTGCATCTTTGTTTGGGAAATTCGTCGAGCACATTGAATGCAAACTGTAAATCCCCATTTTCACATAACCCTTTAATGAGAATATTAAGACAACAAGCATCAATTTCTACACCCAACATGGGAGCTTTCACATATATCTCATGAACTACATAAAAAAGCTTTGCAGATACTAGCATATTCAACACAAGATTAAAAGTTTTCACATTTGGCCAACAATTATACCCTTTGGGCATATCTAGAAGGGTTTCTATTGATTTATTGATTCGACCAGCTAAATGGCCATAAATCTTGATTACATTGTAAAAGAAATCGTTTGACAAACGACATGACTTTTCAAATTTGATTCTTTCCATAATTTCTTCAATGGCATCAAAGTTTTTGGCACAGGCAAGCTGGTTTATAACAACAGTGAAAATAGCTTCATTGGGTTTATAGTCTTTTCTCTTTGAGTATTGATTCCAGATAGAGATAACTGAATCTGGGTCTTTAATGTCTTCGAAAATTTTTAAAACTTCATTTGGAGACAACCAGTCTTTATGGTTCAGTTTGTAATGAGTATGAGGCGGATGTTGGGTTGACTGTGAAGAAGATGGTAAAGTAGAGCAAGAGAAAAACGAAGGGAATATAGAAATTGGGTGATGGACAGTGCGTCTTGAATGAGCTTGAAGAGAGTGAAAGATTGATTTGTGAACTAGAAATGAACGGAAAAGCATTCTGTTCGTCTTCGATTTGCAGGCTGGTGGTTTCGTGCGAGAACTTATGAGTTAGGATTCCTACCTCGTGCAAACCGCAAAGCAAGCACCGAACGAATAACTATTTTTCTCTTAAGCAAATAATATTTTGTGCTAAGCAAGCAGCCGTCAAGGATATTGAGAATTAAGCCATTTTGACAACTTCCAACTGGAAATTAGTTGCCTTTTTCTTTTTTATTTGCGCTATCATCTGGATCAGATTATATATCGGGTCGAGCCGTAAATTGATATCAGATCAGCTTAGTTAGGTGGAATTTGCGGGTCTTCCTCAAGTCGGACTTTATCATATCGGGTTGTCATCCTATTACCTTCTTGTTGAATTTAAGGCAAAAATTAAAAAAATATTGAATCAGTTCAATTTTCAAAAATAAGTATAAAATTGAAATAAAGAATTAATGTTATCATGTACTTAACTTGTAAATTTCTGTAATTTGTGTACTTTCTATACCAACAATTTAAGTTTTTAAGATTTTTGATTTTGATATGCAAATAGCCGTTTGATATATAGCTGACATAATTTTTTGGACGATAACTTTATGTAACTAAGCTCCATCTGTTTCCAAAAAATAACTTACTGAAAAATATTTTCCAAATAACTGTTATTCGGTTACAATATTGAAAATTCATTAAAAATATTAAAAAATTTTAATTCATAATAATAATAATAATAAATTTCATATTTTAAAATTTTTATTGTTAAATATAATAATAGTGAAAAAAATGATAAATTATGAAAGCCACTGGTAACCGACGGTGGTAGCCAATGGTGGTGGCCGTAGTGGTGGCCGGTGAGTGGTAGTGGTAGCTATCGATTATTAGTAAATTAAAAAATTATAAAATTTAAAAGGTTATAATAAGTTTGTCAAAATCCGAAAATGTTTTACGCTCATGAAAATAGAAAGTCATTTTCCTTGAAAATGAATTAATTTTTTTTTGTTAGGAAAATATTTTCCATTGATTTATTTTCATAAACGCCTCTATACAACAGGAAATTGTGAAAAATATGTTCTAGCAATTTATTTTACGCAAATACACGGAGCCTAAAAAAAAATATTTTCATGATTGCAAGATAATCAAGCCAAATAAGAAAAAATATTTTTGTTAGATGAAATTGTAACTCACACAACCAATGGATGATTATGAGCAGGCCAAGAAGCAATTCCAACCAGCCTTCCTCTCAAAAGAGTGCTAGAGAGAGAGAGAGATAAACATTTTGTAATTTCTTGAAATTATTTAAATTTATTATCTTGCCATTACATAAATAACCTAGATGTGAACTTGAACATCAGCCAATTGACTAAAATTCATTGGTGTCATATACTTAGCATCTCCATTGTAGAGGCTGTAAGCTAACAATTGAGAAGCTGCTTGAGATGGATGATACAAATCCCAAAACAAATACTCACTTCTATTGCTACAAAGAATTGGATTTATAGGTTCATAACATCCTACTTCTCCACTGTAATTTCCCAATCCACAACAGGCTGTCTTGATGTTCTTGAACCCTAAAATTTATAAATGGAACTTTTTAACATATAAAAATTTCAAAAAACAGTGCATGAGGAAACTAATTAGGACTTGAAAATTTCATAATTTTAGCCAAATTAATGTTGAGTAGTACAGGTACCGACCCAGTTCGAAGAAGTAAGGGGTCAAACTATAATTTTGATTGATGAGGGGGCCAAATTTAAATATTTTTTCAATTTTTTTAACGAGAAAAATTGAAATTTTTTTATATTGGGGGCCAAGGCCCCTTTGGGCCCTATATATGTGGGTTCCTCCCTACAGTAGTTCTTTAAAGTCTAATGTTTATAGTGAGCATTCCGGCAACCGAGCCAAAATCGAATTAGCTCGATTTTGGTTTATGCAAAAATATTTTTGATGTATCAAATTTTAAACCAAATAGTATAATAAATGATAATTGGTTTGGTTCGGTTTGAATTTGATTACTCCAAATCTAATTAGTTATTTTGAACTTAAAATAAGGTTAGTTATATACAGTAACCAGATAAAAAATCGAAAACCAAATGGTTTTTACATACAAACCGATTGGTAATCAATTTTTAAAATAACTATCTGAATCTGACCAAAATAAATTGGCTCAGTTTCTCGGCTAGAAACCGAAAATTGCTCACCCTTACTAACGCGTGTGTGTGTATATATAATGGCAGGGATAAGCATAATTACCAAAAGAAGGATAGTTGTCAAACAAATCCATAGTCATAGCATAGGTATTTCCAAGAGAATACTTGAAGTTTGGCAATTCTGAAGTCATCCTTTGCAATAGAGTGAGAGTTGAGTTATAGAAAGCTTGAGCAAAGTCATTCAAAAGCTGCATACAACCTTCACCACCTTCTTTTTCATTAATGGCTCTTGCATATGGACAACAACCAATTGGTGGAACTCCTATTATACCAAATTTCCTTGCACCCATATTATACACATCCTGTCATAATACAAGCATGCAAAAGAAAAAAAAAAAAAAGGAAAAAAGAAGATAAAACCCATAAGTTGGTGAACAAAACCATTAGAAAGGTGAATGTTATTTGTCCTAAACAAAGTTCCCAGTACTATAAAAGGGAAAAAGATCAGGATAGAACCTTCAAATGAACATGGTATGCAGATTGGACACCAGCCACGAACTCTTCTTTGGGTGTATTGTTTTTTGCCCGCATGTAATCAAAGAATTCGTTAGCTCCAAAGCAGAAAATGTATAAAGCTTTGGAAAGAATCTTAGCTGTTGCCTTTGGACCTCTAACTTGTGTGATATTTCCTATGACTGTATTAAATTGTTGAATTTGCAGCGATAGAGGCACAACTGCATTCTGCAGGTTTCCACCAAATCAAGAATCTATTGTTAGGTTTATCATCACTAAGTAAAGTTGATTCAAATTAACGAGTTTATATAAATAAACTAAAATGCCTTGTTTTTGGCTTCTTAGAAATTTCTTGCGGGTCTAGGATGGTTCCATGCATGAAGCTAATCAAACAAAAGTTTTTTTAAAAAATATTACCGTTTTGTGAAATATTTTCATTTGAATTAAAACATTATTTATAATTGGTTTAGTGTATAAATGGATACATACACCGGGTGTAGATAAGTGTTTGTGTTTCCCTATTTACTTATAGAAGCATGTAAAAAAATTAGTTTAACAACCTCTAAGACAATTGAAATTGTTCAGTATTTCTTTTCTAGTATCCAAGGAGATAAAATATTTCAAATACATTATTTGTTATATATTACATCAAGGGCTCATTAGGTTTAACTTGGAGATCGAACTTGGGATAATTAAGTCCTAAGATAAAAGTTTGTACTGTTAAGCCAAACATCATTTGCTAACGATTCAGTATTTAGATTTAACATTAAATTGATGTTTTAATGATTTTTTTTTTGAAACATAAATTTAAATATACGTATCAATTTCAAGTGTATAAAATATATCTAAAACAAAATCTTAAGAACAGACTCACCCATGCTTTGGATCCAGTATCATCGAAAATGCCAGACCCAGCAGAAGCAAAGTTCACACCTCGTTGAATCTTCTTTTGAAAATGAATGGGGGTTGTCCGATTCATAATGTCAAGAAAAGCTGCTGGACTCTTCTTAAACCCAAACTTCATTGCTAATAAATAATAATAAACCACACAAAATAACGCAGTAAGTATATATAAAGAGAGATAGCCATCAAACTGAAAAAAAGAGATAGTACTACTGTTGAAACTGTACCTAATTGGTCACCAATATATAGCCATTGCTGAACCTTCCTGTTGGTCTTGATTGAGGAAAATCAATCCCATTGTAACGGAAATTAGCCCTTGCATAGGAATTTAAGTAACTGTTAGTTCCAATATCAATGGCAGAGTCTCCAAAAATGAAAATAGCAGGCAAGGTCCTCTCATATGCATATGTAGGGTTAATAGCAACAACACATAGAGCTAAAAGGAGAAAGTAAGAAGAAAAGTTTGACATTTTTGCCATGAGAAAGGAAATCAGTAATGGGTTTTTGTCTGATTTTCTTGCCTTTCTTAATTCTGAGAATCTATCTTATATATATATCAGCAGGATGAACACCATTCTTTTGTTTTATTACACCAAGAAATTAACATCATCAACTAGGGTGAATTAATTAAACATTTTTTGGAGGCATTTTTCTTGTTTTTTACATTAATTTATGTTATAAAAATGAATATTAATTATTGTTAATCATAATACAAACAACTTTAGTGGTAGAACGGATTGCCCTAAAACCAAAATTCATCCTTATTCATTAGCATTTGTCAAGAAATATAAAACCGTTTTCATAAAAATTATAAGATAAATGGTAAAAAACGTGAAAAAAGATAAATTTATTAGTCTTTCGTCTTTCTACATTTTCCTTTTGGAAGATTTCATCCGCAGGAGACGATCTTATTCTTGCAATTGTATGTACGCTTAATTTTCTTTTTCGTTGTTAGTTGTAATAGCGGTTGTGAACCCCCTCCCCAAATATCAATGCATACAAATGTATGTGACTAAGGAAGAAATGCACGTGAATGCGTGTGAGTCGCCACCTTGTTTAATTGTTTTAGGGTAAACTAGGAAAAACCCTAAGTGACTCTAATTTTAATTAATCTAGTTACTAGATTAATTATTCCAATGTCTAAGGCATGGTGTGCAAACCCGAGATGGATCCTGAGTCTATGTCATGCTGATAAACTAACCATGAAATGAATGCTTTGCAAGGTGATTAATGCGATATGGACCAATTTTAAGTGATTGCGACTTGCCACTCGGGGTTAAATCCCAAACGTGCCTACGTACTTCCGTTTGAATGGAAGATCAAAGTCAGCGTAGTTCGATAGGCCTCCTTTGAAGGGCTTTGAAAGGGGATGCTTTATGCATGAGTGTGTGTATGCTCTGTGCATTTGTTTAGACATTTTGTCAAAGAGTTGATTTTTAGGCATTTGATGCCAAAAATGTTGATTTTGATGGCTTTCAGCCAAAAAGATTGATTTAGGCAATTAGTTTGCCAAAAATTGATGTTTTAGGCGATTGTCGCCAAAATTGATTATTTTTTAGGCTTTCAGCGAAAATAAATTGATTTAGGCAAATTATTGCCAAAAGCTGATGATTGGGCGATTGTCGCCAAAATTAATTACTTTAATTGCAATGTAGGCAATTTTTTGCTGAGAGAAAACGTGTTTAATTAAAGCTTTTTAGTCACAATTATTGATTAATTGGACTTAAGCCTGGACTGTTCGAAATAAAGGTAACTATACCATAGCCATTTAATTAACTAGGTATTTTAAGTCAATATTGTCGGATTTAGGCTTTAATACCACGATTATTGATTAATCGGGCATTTAAGCCTAATTATGTTTAATTGAGGCAAATTTAATTGCCTAGTGATGACATGAATGCATTTATGCAGTTGTAGAGTTATTAGGAGTAGAAGAGAAGCATGCATGAAGTGCTAAAATTAAATAGGCAGAGTTTAGTTTACATACCTGATTTAATCGACAGCCACTTCTCAACTCCAGGTTAAGCTCCTCGTTAAGGGAATATTAATTAATTTAGCTTTAGTGACCAAATAACAAAGCAAGAAAGCGATAAAAGCTAAACTAAAATGCAGAAAAGCAGTAAAGAATCGCAAGGAGCGTGAGGGAGAAGGAGCGTCCGTCAACACAGACTGGGTGAGGAAAACAGAAGGCCCGAGGCTGCTTTTATAGGCAAAAATCGGACTGTTTCGGCGGCCAGGGCCGCCGGGGTCGGTGGCCGGGGCTGCCGTGTCCGGCGGTCCGAGCCGCCGTGCCCAGTGGTTTTGCTAATTTTCGTTCCGGAGGCTTTTTCGGGAGTTCCGGACCTCCGAAAAATATTCCGGGACCAGTTCCGCGATCCTCGCGACGTCCCGGATGTGTCAAATACCATATTGACATACTTTCGGTGAACTTCCAAAATGGCCTCCGGTCCGGCCGGACTGTTTGCAGTCCGGGAAAACTGGCTCTTTGAGCCTCAAAATTTGGGTATTCATAGCGGTTAGATGTTAGTGTTTAAAATACAAGTATTTAATAAAAATAATTGTTTGATTAATTGGTAAAATAATTCTAAAATTTTAATTATTTGTACTTATCAAATACTAAACATATGAACACTCACTAGCCTATAAACATTATTATAAATATTATGTTACGTTGAACCATATAATTAATAGAAGTACTGCCTTATCAATATTTCATTAGCAAATGATATACGGATGCTACTATAAATATTACATTACCAAATAAATTAATAAAAGTGCTATTTTGTCAAAATGCTAGCAGATTGACTTGTCTAGGCTCGGTCCTTAGTCTTATCTATAGACCAAATCAATGAAAATTTGAATTTTTATTGAAAATAAGTATTTATAACCATATATTAAAAAAAAAAGATAAATTAAGAATAATTTTTGAAAAGAATTTCTATTTGCATTGGTTTGGTCCGTAGTTGGAATCATGTACCAAGTCCATGTAAACATTTTCCAAAGAGTAAACTCTACATAAAAAGTAGTGGCTAAACAAGGCGGCTTTTCTTTAATTAACTTTAATTAAAAAAAAAAAAAAAGCCAAGTGAAGTGGGAGTAATCACGTAACCCTTATTGTGGGGTTTTAACCCTGTTTATATATAAAAAGATTACAAATGTTACAAGGTTTGCCAAGTGCTACACATATTGTAATTCCATTGGCCCAATGTATAAATTTCACTATATATTTTCGGTGATTATTTTTGTAGCTAGCGCCCTAAATTTTAGGGGTAATCCATCATAATCCTATAATTTTACATTTGAGCAACAAATATACCTCTCATTAAAATGTAATATGTGTCAAATTATTTTATTTCTGTGATGTAAATAGTTATTATTAAAATATAAAAGTGTAAGATTATAATTGAACTCCAGAAAAGTTTAAAGGGCATAAACTTAATCACTGAAATAACATAGTCATAGTTATATAAAACAAACAAAATAAAACCAAAAATACAAACAAAACAAAGATACCCTCTTTATTCTAATGAGACAATATCATTATTGAATTCATTAATTGCTGGATTCAACATTATTACAAAACCAAAATGCTGTGTGTGTGTGTGTGTGTATATATATATATATATATATATATTGTTTTATTTATTTTTTAATTATCCTATTAGAGTTGAATCTCTGCCAGCTGACCAAAGTTGATTGGTTTCACAAAGTCAGTGCCTCCATAATAGAGGGTTAGGGCTGTTAGATTGGTTGCAGCTTCTGATGGATGATACAAGTCCCAAAATAAATACTCCTTCCGATTCTGACAAAGGTTAGGGTTTTCTGTTTTGTTGCAATACCCTACTCCATTGTAATCTCCCGACCCACAGCAAGCTTCCTTTATTTCCTCGAAACCTAGGGTATTCAAAAAGTGAAGATTTTATTAGTAATTTTATTGAAAAATCAAGTCCCGTTCAAGCTTAAAAATAAAGTTTAAACTCAGCTCGTTAGTTTAAAAAATTGTGGTTCATTTATATATTCAAATTCGAGCTTGACTCCTTTATCAAATGAATTCAATAAGTAGGCTGGAACTCACCTCGTTAAACTTATTGAATAAACTTTTTTTTCAAAACCAGAATGTCAAAGAGATATTGAGCTGCTTTGACTTATTTATAAACCTAGTTATAGTATGTGTTAAAATGACCAATTCATAGAAATATAATTACTTAATTGTGATAATTCTTGAACTGCACACATACCATATGTGCGATGATTCTTCAAGATATAGCTGGTCATATTGTACACATTTCCAAGTGAATACTTCATTTCTGGAAATTCAGATGTCAATCTTTGTAAGGAGAGCGAACAACGAAGTAGAAACGTCGAGCAAATTCATTTGGTGCTTTCAAGCAACCACCGTTACCACCCAAACTCTTGTTCATAGCACGCGAAAAAGGACAGCAGCCAATTGGTGCAGCACCTATTATGCCAAATTTCCTAGCTCCCATGTTGTATAAGTTCTGCCATTTTAATCAACACAAGAAATCTTATTCTTGAACCGAATTGCGATGGATCTTATTTGAGAAATTTATAGTAACGGATTTTAATAGAATCAAACAAGGAAATTTATCTGGTAGCTATTGGATTTATATATACCTTTAGATGTTGGTAGTAAGCTGACCGGAGAGTGGCCATCAATTGTTCTTTGGTTATATTGGCTCCTAAACGAAGGGTATCAAGAATGTCGTTTGAACCAACACTGAATATGAACAAAGAGTTGGAAAGATTCTTAGCAGTTTCATCAGCACCCTTCATCTCAGTAATATTTTCACGGACTAATGCAAATTGCTGAATCTGATCTCTCAATGGTACGACTCCATGCTGTATATTTTGAATTTTAGAACAAAATCCGACAATCAAGAATCAAGATTATTAGTTTTTAATTATGCTCCGACCAAAACTATATAAAGAAACAAAAACTACTTAATTAACACTGAACAGTAAATTCATTACCGGATGAAACCTCGGTTGAGATTGCTAATTAACTACTTAATTAACACTTCAGAATAGCATTTTATATAAAACTCACCCATAATATTTTTCCAGTTTGATCAAGAATTCCAGATCCTCCAGATGCAAAGTTCACTCCTTTCAGTATTTCCTCTCTGAAAATCGACATATTGTTGACAAGATAAAGATAAGGTAGCGGGCTCCTTTCATATCCAAACAGCATTGCTGAAACAAAAGTTGACAAGCAAGAATTATCAGTAAACTATTTTGGCATATAAGATGACTTATTACATTTCTTTAAGATGAATTAAGTATCATATCCTCAGTAATTACTACTTCCATGGAGCTTGGAATTAATGCTAGAATTGAGATCCATACATGTTTGTTATACGTACTGATAGCCTAATAAATATATTAAGAACATATCTGTAAAAGAGTTAAGATGTAAATGACAGTAAAAAACGTTGAAAGACATAATAAATATATAGAAGACCGAGCGTTACAACCTCAGAAGATTCAATAACGCTCAGTCAATCGTTAATAACCCGAGACAATCACTCGGAAATGAAATACGTACCAAGTCGATCAGCAAGGTTATAACCATTACTGAACCTCCCTGTAGGAATTGAGTCAGGAAAATCAATCCCATTATAAGGGAAATTGGCAAGTGCAGTCGTTCCATTCAGAAAATTGTTAGTCCCAACATCAAATGTAGAATCACCAAATATGAAAATTGCTGCTGGCTTGGCATCCACTTCTGCAATGGAAAGACTTACTAACAAGAGCAGAAAATAATTGTAGCTAAAACAGTTTTCCCTTTGCCATGAAATGAATCGAAGAAAATAATTATTGTTTACTACTAAAATTTTCTCTGTATTTCTTCTATATATATATGAACTTGGCTCTGTCTTTATTATCATTATTTTTATTTTATTTTTGTCATATATTCCAAAAATGAATGAACAGGTAAGGACATCAGTGTCATTATCAGAACATAATAATACATAGAAGAGCTAATTAACATTATATATGGGCGGATTAAACTATTTGCTCATTCGCAAATTTTATCTTAGGATATAAGTATAATTTTTGGCCAAATATATGAAACCTTATTTGTAAAATAACCATATGTTATTGTCTGAATGAACTACAGCAGCTATTTATATGTTCTTGCAATAATTTCCGCATATTTTGGACGCACCCACTAAAGTTACAGCCCATTGTTTGCCATTTTATGAATATAATAATAGCATAGTTTATCACTAAAAAACCCAATTGCATGTTGCCATATTCAATTGTTTTTTTCTTTTTAACTAATTTTTCGTTGCAATTCTAGCTTTAGTTTAATTTTTTCAAAGTAATATTTTTATTTATTTTATTTATAGTTATTTAAAAATAATAAATTGAAATTAATATTATTTAAAGAAATTAATCAGTATTTTTTATTTTTATATAGATAAAAATAAAAATAAAATATCCATCTTAAAATTTTTTAAAATACATATTACTTCATAATATATTAAAAAAGTATATTCTTAATGATCATTACATATTTTAACAGTTAACAATTGTCAGCTAATGGATCTAGCTTAATTCTAAGAATCTTCTATATATATGAGCAAGATCGACATTATCACTGAATTTCGACTATATCCGGCTCGAGTACTGCAGGGTCCATTGAAGAAGTGATCTTCTAAATATAACAATTTTCGTACCCAAATATTCAAGCTCGATACTTTGATTAAGAGAGAAGGAGACTCAATCACTCACGTCAATCAACATTAGCATCAATGTGACTTTTTTTACCAAAAATTCAACATCATCAACTAGGATGAATGAGTTAAGCATTGTTTCAAGGCATTTTTCTTGTTGTTTCATTTATGTTATAAAATTGAATAGCTGGGTGCTAATCGATTATGATATAAGACAACTACATCATTGACAGGGCGGATGTTTGCCCTACTGATAATATTTACATATTAATCAAACAAATATGTTCTTGTTCATTGATTTTTTCCAAGAGTGCCAAACCATTTTCCTAAAAATAAAAAGACAATGGTAAAAAACATGGGAAAAATCAATTTTCTTAAATAATTTTGGTCCTTCTTCTTCTGAATTTAGTTCGGTTCATTTTCGGTTCCTAAAAATGAAAGAACTGAATTTTTGGTTCGGTTCTGATTCTTCTTAAGAACCGTACCGGAATCCAAATTGCACAGCCCTATGCAGAATACAAGAAAAAATTTCTGTGATGTCCTTTGTCCATAAAATAAACTAATTTTTCTTTTGGCTTATCATAAATTATAATTTGTTTTTTTAAAAAAAAGGTTCCTCAAAGGATGAATTCTACTTCCGCTAATCCAACCACAGTTAAATTTTTATTTTTGTTAGCAAACATGTTAGTCAAATTTGGGAATAAGCAACAAATTAAAATCATGGCTCATTTATGTTTTTAAATTGGTATATATATATAAAAAAAAAATTAGCAAAGAATTATTATTTAACTATATTTATTATGGGTAGCATTATTTTCAGAGCTTGTTTGTTAATGTTAGAGCAAGTATTAATAACTTTGACCGAAAGGAGCAGTCGAACTTCATGAATCAACGTTGATTCTCTGCAAGGATATTCTGGACGAGGAATTGAGCAAGCTAAAGGAGTAGATGCGGAAGCAATGCGAAGAAACAGCTGAAAGTTTTTTAAAATTTGTATGGTCCTAAAATCCAAATGTTAATTCTCAATTAGGACAATATTTACTACTCCTTCTATTCTTTTTCGTTTTTTGTTAATTTTTTTATCGTCTCAAAATGTTTGCAAAATTTTTAAATTTAGACATGTAAACCATTATTTTTCTCATGATAACCTATGATACTTTATTAAATGAGAGACTTTTATTAATATATTTAATCAGTTAAGGTTAAATGATAAAATAGTTTAGGTTTAAATGATAAAATAGTTTTTGTGACTAAATTTTTAATATGCGTGTTTTATCAAACCATATAAATAAAATGGAACGGAGATAGTATTTCTTTATCTGAATTAACAAAATGCTTCGAAATAACGCTACTCATATATGTAATATACATGAATTAGTATGAAAAGGAATTAGACCTATTTTCATGAAATAATTAGCTATCATTAAACTAGAGTATATCTATCCATAAAAACCCTCCCAGTAAACCTAGGCATGACTATAGTTTGGTTTTAAATTGAAACTGAATCAGTCGAAACTGAAACTAAATTATCGAATAATTTTTAATTTTACACTATAATCGAAACCAACTAGGTGTATAGAAATTGGTTTCAATTCCTCATTTTTGACAATTGTAAAAAAGAAAAAATTTGTGAAAATAAAAGAATATCAATAAATATTTGTTCATTAAATATGCTTATTGAAATACCAACAAGTATTGGAAATGAGGTCTATTGGATTCGGATATATATCTGTTAATCCTGTTTAATTCAATTAATCATATATATCCTGAAATGGAATATTAGGTTACTTTTAGTGGTTTATAATTTCAAATCTATATCATTTGATGTACGAAAACATTAATTATTTTTTTAAATATTGAAAAAGGGAAATTTGAATCTCGATCTATTGCTCGATCGCAATGCACTGATCATTAGACTATATGCCTTAGTGTGCAATGACAACATTAATTAAACTATAGAGAAAACCGAACAAAAAAGAACCAAAATACAGGCAAAACAAATACTCTTATAATTTTAACTCGAAAATAACATTATTGAATTGATAAATTACTGGATTAGAGTATATATAAGACATTATTATATACTGAACCACAGTGGTAATATAAGTTAGATTTGAATCTCTGCCAGTTGGCGAAGGTTGATTGGTTTCACGAATGGACTGTCTCCATAATAAAGAGCTAGGGCTGATAGGTTGGTTGCGGCCTCAGAAGGATGATATAAGTCCCAAAATAAGTACTCTTTACGATTCTTACAAAGGTTAGGACTTTGTGCTTCATTGCAGAACCCTACGCCATTGTAATCTCCGGATCCACAGCATGCTTCCTTTGTTTCCTTGAAACCTAAGACATTAAAAAGTGATGGTTGTGTTAGTAACTGTTAGAATTGACTTGCTTAAATCGAGTTTATAGACCAAATCTATGAAAAATAAATTTTATTAAAACCAAGAGTATTTTTGACAATTCACTTAAGAAAAGAGAACAAATTTTTAAAAAACTTCAATTTTCATTAGTTTGAACCATAGCTAGATCTATAGATGAGTTTAGGCAAGTCTAATCGATATTATAAAGTGGGTAAGCAACAAAACGTGACTATTTACTAAGTAATTGTAGAGTAAATCTAATATTTATTACAATATGTCTCCGTAATTAGTTATAATTAGGCTGTAAACAAATCAAGTTGAATCAAGTTTAGTATAAATAGAGAGCTCGGCTCAATTCAACTTGTTAGTTAAATTTTTTTTTTTTTTTTTTTTTTTTGCGACTCATTTATATGCTCCAATTAAATTTGGGCTCGAGCTTGGTTCATTTATTAAATGAACTGTATAAGACTTGAACTCGACTTGTTAAACTTGTCAAATGAGCTTTTTCGGAACGAAGCTATGCAAAGTTCATAGAGTAGCTTAAATTATTAAGATCCCTCGTTATAGTATACACAATCAATTTAAAGAAATAAATTGAACATAATAATAATCCTTAAACTGTACACTTACCAAAGGAACGAGGATTCTTCATGACAAAGTTAGTCATATTGTACATATTTCCAAGTGAATACTTCATTTCTGGAAATTCAGATGTCATTCTTTGTAAAACAGCGTAAACAATGTGGTAAAAACGTCGAGCAAATTCATTTACTGTTCTCAAACAACCACCATTGCCACCCAAACTCTTGTTCAAAGCACGCGAAAAAGGACAGCAGCCAAGTGGTGCAGCAACTAAAATACCAAATTTCCTAGCTCCCAGATTGTATAAATCCTGCCATTTTAATGAAAACGAGAAATCTTATCCTTAAACTGAATTCAAATGGATCTTATTATTTGACAAATTTATAAATAATGGGTTTTAATCGAATCGAACAAGGGATTTATCTGCTAGCTATACGGTTTATATATACCTTTAGATGTTGGTAGTAAGCTGACTGGAGATTTGTCATCAATTGTTCTTTGGTTACGTTGATTCCTAAACGAACGGGATCGAGGATGTCATTTGAACCAACACTGAGTATGAACAAAGAGTTGGAAAGATTCTTAGCAGTTTCATCAGCACCCTTCATCTCGGAAATATTTTCACGGATCAGTCCGAATTGCTGAATCTGATCTCTCAATGATACAACTCCGTGCTACATTTTTTGAATTTTAGAACAAAATCCAACAACCAAGAATCAAGATTATTAATCGTTAATTTTATATAAATACTCACCCACAATTTGCTTCCAGTTTGATCAAGAATTCCAGATCCTCCAGAAGCAAAGTTAACTCCTTTCAGTATTTCCTCCTTGGAAATCGACATATTGTTGACAAGAGAAAGATAAATGGTGGACTTCCCTCGTATCCGAATAGCATCGCTAAAATAAAATTACAAGCAGAAATTATCAATCAATGTTCATCATTTTCTATACAATAACATAAATTTAATACAGTTCTTCAGATGAATTAAATCTTCACTGATTACTATTTTCATAAAGCTTGGAATGCTAAATTAAGATGGATATGTCGATTATAGTTTTTTTTTTTTTTTTTTTCTACTTTAAAAAAGAACGTTGAACACATGCATGAGACAGGATCAGGACACACCCTTTAGACAAATACGTACCAAGTCGATCGGCAAGGTTATACCCATTGCTGAACCTCCCTGTAGGAACTGAGTTAGGATAATCAATCCCATTATAAGGGAAATTGGCAAGTGCAATCGTTCCATTCAAGAAATTGTTGGTCCCAACATCAAATGTAGAATCACCAAATATAAAAATTGGTGGTGGATTGGCCTCCACTGCTACAATAGAAATAGTTACTAATAAGAGGAAGAAATAACTATAAGCAAAAGACATTTTTCCCTTCTCCATGAATCACAGAATCAATGGAATTAATATCAAAATTCTCTGTATCTGTCTCATTTTTATATACGAACTTGTTTCTGACTTTAGTGTTTTATTTTCATATTATTGTTATTATTCTTATTCTTTTGCAAAAATGAATAAACAGGTAAAGGTAGCAACGTCATTATCAGAAACATAATAATACCTAGAAGAGCTAATTGACATTAAAATGGGCGGATTAAGCTATTTTCTGATGGGAATTAGCTTAGGATATAAATATGATTTTTGTCTAAATTTATGCAATCTTTTCTTGTAAATTAACTTTTTGTAATTTGTCTCATATAACTACGTATGTGCTTAATTGCATGTGGAACATAGTATCTGAATATTTTCCAATTTCATAATAAATAAATCAATCACATTTTTTTTTTTTGAAAGGAAGCCAATCACATACTAGATCACTAAAATAATATACAATTGCACATTTCCATGTTCCAATCCTCTTTTTTAAAATAAAATACTTCTTGCTTATAAAAATGAGATTCTCTAATAATTTTTTCATTCTTGTCTCTTTTTTATTTCTTCGAAAACTATTAATAAGTAGATTTAGGCATGTTGGATAACAATCTTTGAGCTAACTTTATGTTTTTTCCAGGTAAAAATTAATTTTATTAATTATATCGTTCGGTAATATAATATTTATAATAGCTTTTAGAGATTGATGAAATTTTTTATCAAACGTTAAATATCTTAATATTTAGCGTTTCATTAAGATTAATTAAATTTTTTGATAATCATATCCATTTTTTTCCTCCTATTCAATTAATTAAACATCTAATGTCTTTTTTAGTCATTTTAAGTTAATTAACTAATTAAACAACTATTTTTACCGAGTAATTCTAATTTAAACCGTTATATAGTTAGAAGCCTACCAGCTAAAAGCTAATATCTAACAATAACTTTAGTAAAATATGTAACAGCACATTAAAATAATTAACATCTATTAAAATAGCTAGTATTATCGAACATGCCTTAGTAGATTTTTGTCATTTTCAAAATAGCTAAATAATACTTTTAAAAAATTATTATAATTGCTTAGCATTGGTATGTTTTCACAAACTAATTAGAATTTTGTTATAATTGCTTTATACTGCACTAATATTTTACTTACTAAATTTAACTTATTAAATTTGAAGCATGTGTTAATTAAACATATATGATTTACATTCAAGATTAGTTAAGACATCCTCAAAAAAAAAAAAAAAAAAAATTATTCAAGACATTAATAGTTTTTTTTAATTTTTCTAATATAATATTTTCGGTTTTTGGAATATAATTAGTTAAAAAATTACCAGGTTTATGGAATATTACGAGGACATAGTTAAATAAAACAATTAAAAATGAAAAAAAATTAACTAGCTAGAAGAGGTTACCTAGAGAGATTCGATCTTCTACTTAGATATTATCTCGTTTGGCTTTTTTCCTTCCTTCCAATTTATGAAAGCTAACTCAATGCCATTAGGACAAACTTCAAAGCTAATTAATGGTTTTCTTCAAGAAATTCAGATAAAATAGGATTAATCAATAGCATTAGGACAAACTTAAATGTGGTGCCAACGATATTTCCCTAATTACAAGTTATTTTTAACGTAATGTACTTGTGCTGAATTATAAAAATTGAATCTGAATAAATAGCTTATTGAGCTGAATAATTTAAAAATCGTATTAAAATTATTGTTGGATAGTTAAGAAATAGTATATGATGTGGTTTCATCTAATAGGTTGATATTTGACATTAAGCTATTTTGACATAATGACATGTAGGTCCACTAATAACCACATTGAGATTCTAACGATTCCTAGACAGTGGCTATGATTGCTAAAAAAAATAAATTTAATGCTACAATTTTGATATGATATGAATTTTGATTTTACGAATTTATTTACAATGAGTATGTAAACATTAAAATATGATATGGAAGTAGTTCATTTTCAAAGAGCTGTATATATATAAATCTCCGAAAGAGAGAAATGTAGGATAGGTAGAAATTTTATGCGGCAACTTGCTATTGTTTGGGCTTGCAAGTATTCCTGTAGGTAGACATGACATTGATTAATTATGTCTCCTCCACCCTTGTTTGGAACGACGGTTGTCCTATAATGCCCGTTCAAAATTCAAATTCAAGTTTTTTTTCCTTGAATGCAAGAAAATTTCGACCAATAGTCGATAAGCAAGAGTTGCGGGTAACATTCATTTGTTCTTTTCTTTGCCACGAACATTAAAACTCCGTTCAGCAACGGTTTTTCATATAACTTTTACGTTTTGATAAATCAAAACGCTAGTTCTATTATTTATCATGTTCGATAAACTAACAATTGTAATAGTATTTAGAGTTTGGGGGATATATTAGTTAAACAGTTGAGAGCTACTATCATTTAAAATAGCTAACTTTATCGAATAGACTCTGCAAAAATCGAACTGAATCTTTCCACGTCACTACAATCATTCTACCCTGAATGTAACTTTCATCTCTACAGTTTCCACTCTCAAGTCTTGTAAAGAAAATTTATAGGAATTATAGCCGCACGGGATATTAATTTGTTTGCTTTTGAAGTTATATTATTGGAATAAAATTGCTAGCTGGATATATGGGTTGAACTGAGTACAAAACCTAATTTTAAAAAATTAATTTGGAAAGAAATAAGTAAATTTTGATGATTAATCTTTAATAATATATTCCAAATTAAAAGGTGTGATTTTGACATAAATTTAAGTTATTCAAATATAAACTATATCATAAAAATATTTATAAATTAATTCAATATTCCATGAATTTTAATTTTGATGCTCCACTTTTATTTGAAGAATGCTAAAAATATCTAAAATTTGACTAGATTATTACTAAAATTTTAAAATTCCATAAAACATTTCAGGTTAATAATTAATTAAAATTGTTAGACTTTCTATTTTTCTTATTTATATGTTTTCATTCTCTTAGACATATACAATGGCCATTTTTTTTTCTTTTAATACTCAATTTCTTTGTATTTTGTTCTTTCTATTGTAGTAAGTTTACATCATGTGTGAGCCATTTAAAAGTTGCAATAGCTTTGTTTTCTTCCATTTTGCTTGAAACTGTATAACATAGCAGGACTCGAGCTCGTAATCTCTCACCTTTTGTATTTTATAGAAAGTGAGAAAACCAATCAGACTAAATTTAATTAAGCTTAGAATTTTGTATAGTTTATTGATACTGTTATAGCACTAGATGATGGTTATGAGAATCAAATTTTAAATGCAAATGTTTTTTACAAACTTTGAGTGAAAGACTTATTTACACATGTAGGGATCCATCTCATATACTTAATCAATCAAAAACACTTTTTGGTTCAGACGAAGGTATTTTTTATTATTTACTTGGAAAAAAAGAGAAGATAAAATAGTAATAATTATTATAAAAATCTTTTTCTTAATTGGTTTAGTGCACGAGTGATCTAATACACCGAGTATAAACAAGTTTTATCTTACTTTGAGAATGATCATATTATTTCACTTATTTATGAACTAATATTAGTATGATTATCAACCACTGGCCAGAGATGCAGTTGATTAAAAGAGGCGTCAATTGACCCATCTTTTTTTCTTCACTACAAAAAAAACGCACAATTGCGACCGATTTTTGCGACCGACTTAATTCGGTCGCAATTTTGAGACCGATTTGCGACTTATAAGCCACCGGTCGCAAAATTTGGAGCTGAAAGTTCCCGCGAGAATGGTTAATGATTTGCGACCTCTGTACTACGGATTTGCGACCGATTTGTGACTAAATGTTCTTCTGTCGCAAAACTTCGCACGTAAAAAATGGGCCAAAGTTCTGAGACCGATTGGAGACTACATTGCGACCGATTTTTTGCGATCGATATAGTTAGTCGCAAATCGGTCGCAAATTTTGAGCCTAGTCAAACGACGTCGGCTCATTAAAAATTGCGACCGATAGTTATAACATTTGCGACCGATATGTCGGTCGCAAAATTTAGGGCTTTAAGCGTCGGGCCCTCTCTTTTTTCTTTCTCTTCTTTCTCTCTTCTCCTTCTCCTCTCCTCTCCTCCGTCCGCAGCGCCACTCCGGCCCCTCCTGACACCGTTCCAGCCCGCCTAACGCCGGCAGCCCCGCTCGCTTTGCACTCCGGTCAGCCTGTTGCGAAAATCTGAGGTTAGTTTTATTTTGCGATTAATTTTTCCAATTTTTTTTTTTTTCGATTTTATTTGTTTTTATTGTATTTAGTTATAGTTGATTTTGTATATAGAGTTGCGATTAGAATTTTTTTAGGGTATTATTATTATTATATTATTATTATTATTATTATTACTGTTCTTATTATTATTAAATTATTTGTATTATTGTTGTTGTTATTATTACTAATATTATTAATATTATTATTATTATTATTATTGTGATTGTTATTATTATTATTATTATTGTTATTATTATTATTATTACTACTGTTCTTATTATTATTATTATTATTATTATTATATTATTATATTATTATTATTATTATTTTGTTGTTGTTGTTGTTGTTGTTGTTATTTATTATTATTAATGTTATTATTATTATTTTGTGATTGTTATTATTATTATTATTATTAGTATTATTGTTATTGTTATTGTTATTGTTGTTGTTATTATTATGATTAGTATTATTATTATTATTTTGTTGTTGTTATTAATATTATTATTCTTAATGTTATTATATTATTATTGTGATTGTTCTTATTATTATTATTCTTAGTTTTTGTTCTGTTCTTGTTGTTGTTCTTCTTTTCTTGGTCTTCTTGTTCCTGTTGTTGTTGTTCTTCTTCTTCTTCTTCTGCCTGTCCTTGTTCTTCTTCTTCTTCGTCTTCTTGTTCCTGTTGTTGTTGTTCTTTTTTTCTTTTCCTTTCCCCTCTCTCTCTGCCCCTTCCCTCCCTTCCCCCTTGCGCGTTTCCGTCCCCCCCCCGCCGTCCTTCTCTCTTGTTCCCTCTTTTCTTTCCCCCCCGCCCCCCCCTTTCCCCCTTGTTTCTCTCTCCCTTCCTCCCCCTTCCTCTCCCCGCCCTCGATCCCTCTCATTTTCTCCTTTGACTAAATTGAATCGAATAAAATAGAACGCGCCATTAATATTTAGGAAGAACGACATTTGGAGATACATTCGAGTGATATCGAGCGATAAAAATTTTAATTTTCAAATTACATTAATTTCTGCAATTTTACCGATGGATGATAATGAAATTTAGCAACAAAATTGAATGTGATTAGTGAGAACGCCAAATTTTTTTGCTTATTCAATCTCTATTTTTATTTATCTTTTCTAAAAAATATTTTATTCATTAAAAATTGCATTTTCTTTTTGCTTTAAAGTTCTATTTTATTAATATAAAATCTAGTAATCAATACATATAAAACTATTGTAAATATATAGTAGAATGATTTTTACAGTTGTTATTAGGAGAGAAAAACAATATTTTAAAGGTTCTAAATATTGTGGTTGATTTATTATATATATTTTTTGTTAGGACTTTTAATGAAAAATGTGAAATTAACATTTAGTAGTTTTTCTTATTTCAACATTTAGTTACTAAAAAAATTGTTGAATGTATAAAAAAATAAACTCATTTTATCCATCAAAATTTCTCAAATCTAATAAGTGATCTTTTTTTAATAACTTATAAAATACCTTTCACAAATTCATCAAAGTTTAAAATTGAACCGAAATAATTAAATTATTAAAAAAATTTAATCAAACTTTGATAGCTACTTTAGTAGACCATTTCAAAGTCTGCAACCACTTCGAAAAAGTTTCAAAGTTTCAAAGCAAGTGTCATTTCAAATATACAGAATATAAATATTATGTGATGAAAATGAAAGCAATTTTCTTTTTATTATAATATTTTACATTTTATTCAAGTTAATCGAAAAAGAAATAAAAGAAATATGCAAATGCGATGTGTACTTAAGAGTTTTCAGTTTTCAATATATGCTCCAAACTACAAAAACTAATTGTAAATATCTTAAGATTAGCGTATACGTAGTTGATGCATAAAAACTAATTCTGTGAAAGTACTGAACAAAAATAATAACAAGTACAAAAACTAATTGCTCCAATTTTTTTTTTTTGAAGAATAATTGGAATGTATATAAATAATTTTGTGTGTTTAGGTTATTACATGTTCTTAATTATTGGCAACTCTTTCTTGAGAAGTTTTGGCTGTGTTTTTCTTTATTTTTATTATTGTCGTTATTTTTCTTAAATATGTTTTTGACTTAAATGAATGATGAGTTTGGATTGGAGGCCTAGTAGTGGCCATATTGCCTTTGGAGAATGTTGGTATGATATAGAAGTGTTTATTGATTTGTTTTTGTATTTGAGAATTGATTGTGTTGTGCCGAAATGCTGCCGAATTTTTTTCCCAAAAATTCAATATGTAGAATAGTATACTTACCTTTATTACAGTAGTCTTTGTATTCAATAAATGAACTTAGTGATTTTACATTTATATATAGTTACCCTTATTATAGAAATAACCTTAGTTACTTATAAGTGTTGTAAATTGAACATTACATTAGGTGCATGTTTTAAGGATGGTTTAGACTAATGCAATTACATGACACGGCCCTTTATAAACACATTGTTAATTAGGTAAAAAAAAATGCAAATAATCGAGATTGGATGTACTGGAGGTTCGAGGTCAATGGGATATTAAGACAAGAGTTCCTGCAAGGATTGGAGGCGTTTATACAGTTTGCAGTTGGTAATCCCAGTTTTATGGATGGTAATAAGTTGAGGTGTCCATGTAATCACAAGAAGTGTCGAAATCGAGCCTTCTTAGACATCGATACAGTGAAACTTCATTTGTGCAAACATGGGTTCGTGGAAAATTATTACGAATGGATACATCATGGTGAAGCTCGAGTTGCCAGTAGGTCAGGCCACTCCATTCCGGTAAGTTTAGAAGTTCAGCCTTATCAATTTCTGTATGGTAATCAATGCAATGATATGGTAATCGATGCGAGTAGAGTACAATGTGAATGGAATAATATGGAGGAATCGCCAAACGTAGCAGCACAACAATTGTTTGACATGCTAAGTGCAGCTAACAGTGAACTGTGGCCTGGATGCAAGAATCATTCAGTTCTGTCTGTTGTTGCACGATTACTACACATGAAAGCGGAGCACCATTTTTCAGAAAGGTGTTACGATGATTTTGTGTAGTTAGCAAAAGAAATGTTGCCTGAAGGCCATTCAATGGTTGATAATTTTTATCGGACAAAAAAATTAGTTCGGGGGTTGAGACTACCGGTAGAAAAGATTGATTGCTGTCGTAATAATTGTATGATATTCTGGGTGTTGACTCGGAATTCAGAGAATGCAAGTTTTGTAATCTTCCAAGATATCAACGGCGGGGTCAAGGGACTGGTAGAGAACAAAAAGAGAAAGCTTTCAAGAAGATGTATTATTTCCCTCTTATTCCTCACCTTCAAAGGTTATATGCATCTAAGGCGACAGCTGAACACATGACATGGCATGCTTTGCATGAATATGAGGATGGTATAATGACTCATCCGTCAGACTCTGAAGCGTGGAAACATTTTGATAACATTCATCCTGTGTTTGCTGCTGATATGAGAAACATGAGATTGGGGCTTTGTACTGATGGGTTTCAGCCGTTTGGCCAATCAGGACAGCAATATTCATCATGGCCTGTCATTGTGACACCGTATAATCTACCACCGTCAATGTGTATGAAAGATGAATATATGTTTTTGTGTGTTATTGTTCCTGGGCCTACTAATCCAAAACAGAAAATTGATGTGTTTCTGCAGCCTTTGATTGATGAACTTAATTATTTATGGGAATATGGGGTTGAAACATTCGATGTTTCGACCAATCAGAATTTCATAATGCGAGCTGCTTTGCTTTGGACCATCAGTGATTTTTCAGCTTTTGGAATGTTATCTGGGTGGAGTACGGCTGGCAAATTGGCTTGTCCTCACTGCATGGAAAACACTAATGCATTTACACTAAAGAATGGAGGTAAACAATGTTGGTTTGATTGTCATCGCAAATTCTTACCAGAATCTCACCCTTGGAGCAAAAATCGCCAATGCTTTAGAAAGAACATGACTATTGTTGAACCCCCTCCACCTGTGAAGTCTGGAGCACAAAATATTACAAGAAATTGAAGATCTGGGGCTTATGAAAGTTACAAAGTTAGGTGCAGATGAGGTATATACAAGAATTGGCAGGAATAGTGGGTGGAAAAAGCGAAGCATCTTCTGTTCAACACTGTCATGAACATTGAAGGGAAAACCAAGGATAATGCAAAAGCGAGAGCAGACATGAAGGAAATTTGTCGTCGACCAGAACTCGAGCAATCTGTACTTACTGCTAAGTTTTCGAAGGCATGTTATTGTTTAGATAAACCCCAAAGGCAATTATTGTGCGAATGGTTACGATCATTAAGGTTTCCAGATGGCTACTGTTCAAATATGGGTAGATTTGGACATGAGGAAGTACAGATTGTTTGGCATGAAAAGCCATGACTGCCATGTTTTCATGCAAAGATTGATCCCTGTGGCATTCCGGGAATTATTACCAGGAAAAATTTGGGAAGCAATGACAGAATTGAGTCTCTTTTTCAAGGAATTGATGATGACTATTATCCGATGCGATGATATGGACCAATTAGCGCGAGAAATCCCAGTAGTGATGTGCAAGTTGGAGCGAATTTTTCCACCCGGCTTCTTTGATTCTATGGAACATCTGCCGGTTCATTTGCCCTATGAATGTCGTTTAGCAGGACCGGTACAATATCGATGGATGTATCCATTTGAGAGGTGATTCACTAACATCTCATTCTAATGATTACATCATTTTTTTGACTTATACTTACATATTGGCATTGTACAATCACAGACACCTACAGAAAATTAAAAAGAATGTGCGCAATAAGGCAAAGGTCGAGGGATCCATTTGCAATGCATATTTGGTGGAAGAAGCTTCACATTCTGTTCACACTACTTTGACCAACATGTTTTCACCAAGCATCGGACAGTGCCACGTAACGATGACGGAGGAGATCGCGTTCAATCTGAGTTTGAAGGAAATCTAAAAATTTTCACCTACCCTGGGCGTACGATTGGTAAATAAAAAAAAGACGATTGACTGATGCAGAGATACAAGCGGCTCAAACCTATATTTTATTGAATTGCGAAGAGATCACACCATATGTACAGTAAGTATAAATAATGTAAACATTCAAACTTGACGTGGGCCGTTGTTAAATCGTACTTATGCTAATATGGTTCGTTGATAAATAGGAAATATATCAATCTTCTGCGGCTTCAAAATCTCAATTTGACTGATACTGCAGTTGATGCAAAGCTGGACACGGAATTTGCAGAATGGTTCAAATATTATGTAAGTTACTTTCAATGTACACACACGGAATGTACATTTATTAAATTTGACTCATGTCATTACTATTTCCCATAGGCTCGAAGCTCGGAAAGCGATATTCGTAACAGATTTATTACGGATCTGGCAAAGGGGCCATTACCGGTTGCTAATGCCTACTCTGGCTACTTTGTAAACGGTTACAAGTTTCACATGAGGGTTATGGGAGAAGCAGAAAGACAATGAACAGCGGTGTGTGCATAAAGGGATCAAACTACAGTGACGTGTCAAACGATTTTTATGGGAAATTGGTTGAGGTTTTGGAGTTAGAATATCCAGGCCTACCAATGAAGTGCACAATCTTATTCAAATGTGAATGGTTTGATCCTACGCCAAACATTGGCACGAAGGTTCATCCTAAGTATAATCTGGTTGATATTAATCAAAGAAGAAGATATACAAAGTATGAACCTTTTGTTTTGGCAATGCAAGCTGCACAGGTGTACTATGTCCCATATCCATCGTTTAAACGAGATAGATGCGATTGGATGGCAGTGTGCAAAATCAAGGCTAGATCAGTTGTTCATGCACTTGAAACGAAACAATCTTCTTCACTCGCAGTATCAGGCATTTCAAGAAGTTAGGGTTGAAACGCAACCGATGCAAGTTGTTGAAGATTTAACAGATAGATTGGATGATGAAAGCCGATCTTATGTTGAAATAGGACCATCAGATGATGAAGAGGAAGAAGATCAAATCATCATGGGTTCCTCAGAAGACGAATATGAAGAAGAGGAAGCTGATGAAGAGGAGGAGGAAGCAGATGATATTCAAGACACTTAAAACTTAGAGCAATTTTACTGTTACAAATTGATAAATGTATATGTAATTAATATTATTAATGAAGAATTTCAATGGTATTAACTTTCTTTACTCATATTTACCACATGTTCTACAATTCATATAATTGTATAAATTCATTTTATCTAGGTTTGATATCTGCAGTACAGATGGCTAGAGGTAGACCGTTTGATTCTGACGCGTCCGGCAGTGGTTCGCGTGGAGGTCATGGCCCTGGACGCAGTGCCCGTGGACGAGGAGGGTCATCCCTCGTCCTTCGTCAGGTACGTCTGGGGCTTCGTCATCTGCTCAGCGACCAACTGCCGCCATCACATCCTTCTTCAGGTACGTCTGGGGCTTCATCCTCTGCTCAGCATCCAGTACTGCGCCATCACAGCCTTCTGCTCCTTCCTCTTCTACCAGTACAGACTCCACCAGCTGCACAGTCACCTACTGTGCAAGGTAATCATAAATGTCATAACTGTCATTTTAATTATATATTAATTATCTAAAAATTTATAACATTTGTCATTTCTTTTGCAGCTTCATCAGATCCACGTATCACCCTCAGTTTGGTAGCGGGACAGTAAGTACTTATTCAAATTTTCTGCAGGCATATTTTGTAATTATATTTTGTACTTATTCATAACTGTGATGCTTTCGTGTAATTATATTTCACTTCTGTTTTTTTTTTTTCAGCATATATCCATCTTCTCGAGCAGCGAGGCAAATTTTGAAGATAATCAAGCTACAGCTGCATAAAGAAGGATACACATGGGATGCCGTACCACAAGAGGCGAGAGACTTTTATTGGGAGGAGTTCCAGGTACTCTTTGGTTTAAGTTATATCATCATTCAATGTTTACAATTCAAGATACATCCTTAGTGTTTAAACGCTATATGATCTAATTTTTTTGCAGAAACATTTCATATGGGACGAGGCCATTACAGCTATGCTGAAAGTAGCCTGGGAGAAGATATGCGCCGATCGATACGCTGACTTCACCTATAGGATGAGAAGAAGCGGTAAGAAGCAGCAGTGCGTGTCTCAGGAGATATGGGAGAGCTGGCAAAAGGCTTGGGAGGATCCTGCATTCAAGAGAAAGCGGGAGATATTTGCACAAAACAGGCGCAGTGAGATGGCGGTGATGGAGCAGGACCTTCGCGACACACAGGCGGATCTATATCTGCTATAGAGACAGCTCGATTATTAGTAAGTGAACTAGTCCCTTTACAAGAAACTATGTTTAATGAAAGGACACTATATAATTAATATATCATACATAAAATTCATTATAGGCTAAAGAATTAGGTCGTGAGCCCACACCGATGGAGGTGTTTACATACACTCACACGAAGGACCACGATCGTAATACCTTTATCGACAGACGTGCGCTGAGCGTCAATGTAAGTAACAATGAATAATATTTACATTTACCCTCTAATCATTGCGAAGATGTACAAAGTTGAATATAATAAAGCTTGCAATTGCATTGATTAATTAATTTTTTGTTTTCAGGAGAACTATACTACAGCTCGGGAGCGTATTGTTACTTCTCAGACCGATGAATCCGAAGTTGAGTCAAGAATTGACGAGGTAGCGCTTTATCTCGAGGCTGTAGGGGGGAGAGAAGAGGAAGGTATACGGCATCGGGTCTCAGGCATCACAGTTTTACATTGGCTCAGCAGCTCACGCTTCTACAGCCGAGCACAGTGACTCGTACTGTGATGATGATATACGGGCTCAGCTTGCTGATCAGCAGAGACAGATTGCAGAGCTTAGAGCGCATGTGATACGGCTGTCCGGTGAGCACCGTGCTGGTACTTCTCCCTCTGATCCTACGCCTGCTACAGACCGACATGTTTCGACGTCTCAGCAGCAGCCACTATCGGCTCCTGATCCCGATGCTGCAGACGATACCTTGGTCACCCTTCCTGGCGCTACATCACATCCAGCAGTACTCCTCCTGGCGATCCGACATCGGGAGATCCGACATCGGATCCTGCAGATGAGCAGCAGCATATATAGATTTGATTTTGGACATTTTTATTTTTTCATTTGTATTTTCATATTTTAATTTGTTCAGAATAATAAAAGTTACATTTTTATACTGTTCTTGAATAGGTTGTGTGATATATATGCATTTATGTCAACTTTCACAGGTGCAGAAAAATTTTGTTTTCAAAATAATATTTAATTTTTTTTTCATTTTTGCGACCGATTTGCGACCGATTTGATACCAAAAGTAAAATTATGAATTTATAATTTGCGACCGATTGCAAAAAATTGCGACCGATATTCTGCGACCAAATTTGCGACTGAATTTCCAATTAAACCACGACCAAAAATTGCGACTGATTATTCAATTTTGCGACCGATTGTCTCATCGGTCGCAAAATTAGTTTGCGACCAGTATTTTTGCGACCGACGATTGTCGGTCGCAAATCGATCGCTACATCAAATTAGCGACCGATATTTGCCATTTTGCGACCGATTGGTCGGTCGCAAAATGGCGTTTTTTTTATAGTGTTTAGAATACCACAAACCCAGATTAGAAGTTCCATAAAGATATCTTAGAATTCTTTTTACAGCAGTTAAATGAGATTTCTTGGGACATGATTGAAATCTAACACATAGACAAACACTAAAGTGAATGTCAAGTCTGCTTGTAGTTAGATATAGTAAAGAACCAATCATACTTCTAAACAATTTGATGTCCACATCCATACCTTTTTCATATTTTTCTAATTTTGAGGATGGACTCATTGGTGTACTACATACCTTGGCCTTCTCCATTTTGAATCATTTTAACAATTCTCTAGTATATTTACCTTGGTTTATGAAAATTCCATTTTCACATTGTTTGATTTGAAGTCCAAGGAAGAAGTTTAATTCTCCCATCATGCTCATTTCGAACTCACAATGCATAATCTTAGAAAATTCCTTACAAAGAAGATCATTAGTAGAACCAAAGATTATGTCATCAACATAGATTTGTACAACTAGAATATCATGTGCTTTATTTTTAATAAATAGTGTTGTATCAACCTTTCCTTTAGAAAAACCATTTTCTAATAAAAACTTACTTAATCTTTCATACCAACCTCTAGGAGCTTGTTTCAAACCATAAAGAGCTTTAGTAAGTTTGTAAACATGATTTGGTTTATCATATACTTCAAAACCAGGAGGTTGTTCTACATACACTTCTTCATTTAGAAAACCATTTAGAAAAGCACTTTTCACATCCATTTGATATAACATGAAGTTTTTAAAACATGCAAATGCACAAAGCATTCTAATGGCCTCAAGTCTTGCAACTGGAGCAAAGGTCTCATCAAAATTGATACCTTCCTCTTGATTGTACCCTTGAGCCACTAACCTTGCTTTGTTTCTCACAACATTACCTTGTTCATCAAGCTTATTTCTAAACACCCATTTTATTCCAATAACAGAATGGTTTTTATGTCTAGAAACAAGTTTCCAAACTTGATTTATCTCAGATTGATTTAGCTCTTCTTGTATAGCAAGAATCCAATTTTCATCATTTTGAGCATCTTCTAAATTTTAGGTTCTATTTGAGAAATGAAAGCAACTTTACCAAATATCTTTTATATTGAGCTCTAGTCATCATTCTTTCTGAAGGATAATTGTTGGCTCAAGGGTCAATTTTTAATCTCGGATTTTGATGATTAATACAAAACGAATAAATTTAAAATTATGTTATTTGTGCTAATTTTATTTTATGCAGAATTTCTATGGAAAGAATCATACAAGGCAAGTCCTACATTGAGTGTGAAGATTTCGAAGAACCTAGTAGCTAGGATTTAGGAAACTTGTAGGATAGAGAGAAAATCCATATATGGCACAAAAATCTTTTTCTCTCAAAAATATTTTTCGGAAAATTAGTTTTCTTCAAAATAATTTATTTTCGAAAATATTCCTTTAAATCGAAAAGATTTATTTTCCTAAAACTAAAGAGATTTCTTCTCTAATGTTTTTGGTAATACAAATCACTCTCTTTTCGGAAATATTTTTGAAAGATCTAAATACTTAAAATTATTCTTACCTTAAAAACGAAAGAGAATCTCTTTCGGTTTTAGTAAGAATCTTTCCGCAAAATATCCTTTCCAAAATAACGCTGTCAAAATCTTTCTAAAGGAAATGAAAATCGGTTTTATTCTCTTACCAAAAAGGGATAAAATAATTTTTGGTAACAAAGATTTTCATAATTAGGAAAGAAGATATTCTGATTTCAATCTCTTTCCAAAAGGCGACAGCTTCTTTGTTCCTATATAAAGGAACGTTCATGCCTTAAACATTTGGTGAAGTAAGAGTTTTTTTTTAAGAGCACTCTCTCATTGAACGAATCCTTATCTCTCAAAACTTACTCTACCCCCATTTTCTTTTCATCTCTACTCTTAACGTTTTCAATATTTAAAGTGAAAAGAATTTTTACAATTACTTTTGAAAAAATTCTGTGTTCTAATCGATCTTCTAATCTGATAAATTGTTTTTCCTGTGCTTATATAGGCGTTTCTTTCTGTCTATTTAGATTGTGTAATCTATAGTAGACAGGCTCTTTATTTGTTAAACTTTTGTGTGTAATAGCTTAGGTTAGAAGCTATTGAGATAGAGGTTATCAAGCGACCTTCTCCATGTGTGGGATAGTAATGTCTTGAATCGAGTTTTCTGTACTCTACCAAAAACAGAAAGGGTTGAGGTTAACTAGAACCTTTGGAAAATCTAGTGGGACAAAAGGGTAGATCTAGGTTTTTGATCTATTGCCTTGTACTGTTGGTTTGTCTCTTACCCTTTAAAAGAGATAACTTAGTGGAGGATCTCAAGATGCGTCTTGGGGAGTGGATGTAGGCGAGTTAGTGCCGAACCACTATAATCTCGGTGTTGATCTCTTTATTTCTGAAGTTTGGTTGATACTGTCTCTTTTACACTCTTGTTTAATTTTTAGAAACGCTGAAATTGTTAATAATTCAGATGTTCTAAAACGCAATAAGTCTCATCTATTCTAAATTAGAACTCTGGTATTCTAATAAAGTGAATATACAATGTTCTAACTGTTGTTCTATTCCAGTATAATTCACTGTTTGGGTTTCTATTTTATTTTCTACTTTATGAGGATGTTCTAATCCTGATAACTCTCCATCATAAAGTTACTTTAATATTTGATTAAGGCTCTGTGAAGAAGTTCTGAATTTTAATAACTATCTTTCACATAGCTTATATGGTTTTCAAACTTTATGAGGAAGTTCTAAGTTCGATAACTTTCCTTCATAAAGAAGCTCTGATATTGTACAAGTCAGTGTGAAGCTGTTCTAATCAATAGCTGCACTTTGCACAGACTTTCTATATCTGAAATTAGAACATTGTGAGGAGATTCTAATCCATATTCTACTCTCACAAAGTTCTGTGTGTTTTCCGCTGCACTTAGAATTCTAATTCTTGTTTAGAATTTCTAAAATTTATTTCAGTTTTTAGAAAACCCAATTCACCCCCCTCTTGGGTTGTGCCATACATATTCGGGACCCACAATCTGGTATCAGAGCCTTGGCTCTTGACTTACCTAAGCTTAACCGCTTAAGAGATAAGATCCCATGGCAACCCCACTTCCTCTTTCTTCTTTAGAAGGACAATCTGTTTCTAGACCTCCTTTGTTCAATGGCTCTAATTACTCTTACTGGAAAACTAGAATGGAGAATTTCATGAAATCAGTTGATATAAATGTGGAGAAATGTTATCACTGGTCCTCGTATTCCCATGAAAACTGTAGGAGATGAGCTAGTTAGAAAAACTGAAGAAGAATATACCGATGGTGACTGGAATGACATTGCTGTAAATGCAAAAGCCATTAATATTCTTCATTGTGCTTTAGATGCAACTGAATACAACAAAGTGTCTGGATGTAAATCTGCACAGAGGTATGGGAAAAACTTAAAGTACCTATGAGGGTACAGACAGGGTAAAAGAATCCAGAATAAATATCCTTTGGAGAGAATATGAAATGTTTAGTATGAAAGAAGGGAAACTATTGCAGAACTAAATTCTAGATTTACCAATATAGTTAATCCTTTGAGAACTCTCGGAAAGGAAATTTCAGAAGATGAGCTTGTTAAGAAAATCCTTAGAATTCTACCTAGAAAATGGGATTCTATAGGAACTGTTATGAATTACAAAGAGACTCCCGTCACTTATGATTATCTTATAGGAGCTCTTGTTTCAGAAGAAATGAAATCTTCCTTGACAACGGAAGATAAGAAAAAGAAAGGACTGGCTTTGAGGGTAGATTCTAGTGAAGAAAGTTCTTCTGATCTTGATAGTGATGATTTAGCACTTGTTGCTAAAAGATTTAAAAAGTTCTATCGAAAGGGTGGAAGGCCACAGAAAAAGTTTAATAAAAAGAACTTTCCATCTAAAATAGTAACTTGCCTAAGAAAGAACCTTCTGAAGTGGTTTGTTATGAATGCAACAAACCTGGACATATCAAGCCTAATTGTCCTAAACTGAAAAAGAAGTCAACGAAAGAGAAGCTGAAGCAGGCTTTCGTAGCTGCCTAGAGTGATTCAGATGATTCTAATCCTGAAAGCCACGATGATCAAGAAGAAATTGCTAATATCTGTTTGATGGCTACTATCGACTCTGAATCTAAAGAAATCAGCACTCTGACTTCAACACAGAAAGCTGGAATCAACGAAACAAATGCAACGATCCATGAGAATGATGAAAGCACTGTAAGTATTTCTGAACCCGAATCAGAAAGTGATCTTCTAAATACTTACAATAATCTTTGCAATGAGTTTGAAAAACTTGTTAGAAAGCATAAAGTTCTAAAGAAAGATTTCAGAAAATTAAAATCTGAAAGTAATCATTTAAAAGATGCTTTTTATCAAGAAGTTACATGCAAAGATCTTATTATAGAAATCAAAGATCTTAAAAGTTGTAATAATCGATTTTCTGAAAATCTGACACATCTTGAAGAAAAATGCAAAAATCTGAATTCTGAAAATGAATCCTTGAAAACTGAGATTAGAATTCTAAAGTCAATTTCAGAATCATTTTCTAAAGAAAACAAGTTCTAATAGCATTTCTAAACTGAATCGTGTTTCTAATCAGAAAAATGTTGTTTCTAATGTTGTGACTTTAGAACATCAAAGTTTCAACAAAAAAGAATCATAGTGCACCTGTTACCACTAACCCTCCAGGACCCAATATGAGTTGGGTACCTAAATCTGCTTGATCTTTTCAGGTGTGCCTAAGGAGCGAGCTGAAAACAGAGATGTGGTACATGGACAGCGCTTGCTCTAGGCATATGACTGGTGACAAAAAGAAGTTCACCAGATTAGAAAAGAAAAAGGGAGGTACGGTAAGCTTTGGAGACAAAGCAAAAGGTAAATCGTTGGTATTGGTGTGGTAGGTTCTAATCCTTCAATAGAAGATGTATGTTAGTAGAAGGATTACATTATAACTTGTTAAGTGTGAGTCAGATTTGTGATAAAAATAGAAGAGTGATCTTTGAACCTTCTCATTGTGAAGTTCAGAACATGCATGATAACAAACCTTATTCGTGGAAAAAGGTTTGGAAATATATACCTAGTAGATCTCTCTGAT
>NW_028322428.1:0-40449 GCF_041381405.1 Jatropha curcas | reverse complement strand
AATACACAAAAGATGGAATTGAAATTACATAACTTAATTCTTCTGAAAATTTTATAATTAAAATGTGTAATTTACAATAGGGCCAAATTTTTACCCGATTTTCTGATAAAATGAAACATCTTCTTACCAAAATAAAAACTCGACGAAAAATGAGTAAAACAAATAGGCTCGTACATATAATTCAGGACCCGTGGCTCTGGCGAAGCATGTGAATCAGAGTAACTCTTTGGGTGCATAGATAATCGCGAGGAAAATAGTTCAGCTAAAATATAGTTGAATCGCTAATAAATTAATACTTAAATTCTTTTACATTTGAAAAATAATTATGAGATTTCTAACTTATGTTACATTTTACATTTTTTTTTTTTTTAAAAGATTATGTTACATTTTACTTTTAAAAAATAACTCTTTACCATTATGGATTGAGCGGAAAGACCAAAAAAAATATAAGTTAAAAATATCATAATTATGTTTTTAAATATATCTAACTGTTAATTTGAACATAATTTAGAAATCTAATTATATTTTACCCTAATTCTAAATCACAAGCCTTGTATTAGATTCAGCCTTTTGTGACCTGACAAACAAAATGATGTGTCATTGTCATTAATACTGAAATGGATTACTATTTAATCATCTGGTTTCCTTCATTTCAGAATTTAATTATAATTACTTAATCATTAATGGAATGTTATATTAATTTCATTATATAATATTTTAATTTTGTCCCTGTTACACTATCTAATCCTAATAAATTTTATTTGATCTAGTCATAAAACAGAAATAAAACCAAAGAACTATACAATGGATTAAATTTTAAATTTAGACATCCTGGCTAATCTATTTAAATATAAAAAAAATAAATAGTATTCCACTGTTAATATTATGAAATTCCATTTCTATTCTCATTTTCATTCTGGAGGTATAAATAAATCAAGCAACAGCTAGACCCAATGGATTGGATTCCTGTCAAAAACTTGACCACCTTCCCAAGCCTGTCACATGAACCTGATTGGGCCCCTGAAACAGATTCCTCGGACAGCAAACAAGCCTTAAGACTTAAGAGGAAACAAGAAATCTTAGAAATAGGATTTCATAACATCAAAGACCCAATTCCATGTTGAGAAAAGTATTACTAACTCGGTACAAAAACGACACCATGTAAAAAGTATAGAAATACACCAAAGTTTTTTACCAGTATAACATTTGAGTCTCCATAACATGTTTAGTTGAAAATAAGGTCAAAAAGAGATATAGTAGCATGAGAAGAAAAAAAAAATCAACCATATAAAATTCCTATGTACTGCAAGTGAGTTTCAATTGCTTAAGGAAATCTCGGCAATATAGATGGGTTTGTTGCATTAATTAATGGCGATGATAAGGAAACCAACGGATACATACATGAGAAAAACAGGGTAAAGGGCGAGAGCCTTCCTTCTTGGGTTGACTGCAGTGCTCATGAATGGATAGGCAGCCCATGAGCTCCAAGCCAATGTCACACACACCACAATCACTTTTATCAACACATTGTCCTTCAACATACAGATTAGGGCTCCAACGTCAAGAGGGAAGAGACAATAACCTAGAAGGCTCAGACTTTGGAAGAATATTATGTGTCCACCCTGAAAACAACAAATATGGTTACCACTTTCAGGGTTCCCAAAATTCAGCATAATAGTATCTTGGTATATTAATTTCCAGTTTATACAGAAAAATGTTAGCACAGTGCGATTAAGGTTCTTGATCATGCTGGACAGAGAGAGAGAGAGTGAGAGAGAGAGAGATCTTACCAGTAGCAACACATTCAATGTCAAGATTACAGCACCAGCTGCTAGTAGCGCAAAGGCAACAGCAAAAACCTCAGACTGGGAAGCAATATGAAATGTGTTAAAATGCAATATTTTTTTTCTACAATAGAAAGGAAAAGCACATTACAATACAGTAATCAACTAGGTTTTGCTTGGTACACTTGCAGTTTTAGGTCATTAGTTCAGAACCTATTCCCTCCCCTCAAACATCAAAGGAAAGATCATGATTTGTGGATTGTGTAAGAATATCACAATTGACGGAAGTAGAATTGCCATCAAAAAGGAAGTACAAGAATATAAAATTTAAGTAACAAGATCATAAACAAAGATGCAACACACACTTAAATTCCACTTCATTTTATACATTCTGCCCTGGATATATGTATCATAAAATGTGAAACTAATGCAAACCAGAATACTCATACAAGAACATGCTTAGATATCTAAATTGCACTTCAAGATAAATGTAGGCAACATGGTCTATCTTATTTTAATTAGGTTTTCTTAATTTTATGATTCAACTCTCATTGCTAATTTTCATTAGATGGATTGGTTTTTGTCATTAGTTCTTAGATTGGGTCTGTTAATATTTTCCTTATAGCAGTCCAAATCCTAACAGGTTTCAGCTAGCATCCCACAACCCCCCCTCCCCCCCCCCCCCCCCGGCCGGGGGGCCCAGGTCACAACAGGGTAATAGTCCCAACAAATTGAGATGCTAAGCAAGGGTGTTAGACCTCGGAGTAGGGGATCTTGGAAACACGGTTGGGGATGCAAGAGAAAAGCAAGGTCAGCCACCCAGTCTGCTATGTGTGATTCAGACATCACAGACAGGTCCTGTTTAAAATATCTGTGCACATGGATACTTCATCCTGTCTTCATTGGAGCTCAAAAACTGACATATTATCAATCTCTAAAGGAACAAAAGCAAATCCCACCTCCCAAGCCTAGAGCAACTCATGATAGATACCCCAAATTCAGCACCAATAAAAGAAAGCACAAGCCAATAAGCTTTGCAAACCCACTACACCGATTACCGTCAGAATCCTTGTTATACTGCCAGTTTCTGTCATACCTCATCATGTTCAGCTTAACACATGCTGCCATTGGCGTGCACCATGAGATTCATAATATAAAAAGTCTATTAAATAAATCAAATTTTTTTGGGGAATGAAGAACAGTTCTGCAACAATTTTAAACATTTTAGCTCTCTTTAGGATTATTTGAAGCTGAAGGACTGTTGCCTACAATGTCTAAAAACACTTTTAGACATGAGTATATACACTTTCTGAAAATTGCAAACCCAATCTACATCTAATTGAAACCATAAAGTATCTCAAATTCTAAAATTTTCTTCTTGTAAGATATTCCTCAACTATTTAAATATGAACCCGTTTACCCCGTTAGAACTAAAACTATTTGAGCCTTTGGAACCTTAGAATATCCGTAGAAAGCTCTTTTTTCTCACTGCTTTGCTAGATCAGTAGCCTTAACCTTTCTAGCTAAAAGGGTAGGCCAAAAAGAACATAGAAAAAACGTTTCTACAAAAAATGATTGACCAAACTGACCAGTTCAATTATAGTTTTTAACCAAAAGGTGTGTATATTTGCATGCTTATATGTTGTATTAAACAAACATTTATGACACGATTTACACAAACCAGAACTGAGTGGCATCGTGTACAGATGTACCACAACAAGATACTCCTGTCCCCTGAGAGGTACACCTAAACAAATGAAGAATTCATACCCTTTAGTGATGATCCTTTACTAGGAAAGCCTACTTCCATATGCACAAATAGCGTACTGTTTCATAGACAAATGTCGAACAGGAACAAGAAATGAAAATGCAAATTTAGTGTCAAATTCCTAGTTTAGATTCAAGCAACTGACTTGCTAACAGCAACCTCATTTTAATATGAGAAGCTAGATAAATTGGGAAACCAAAGCACTGCATCAATTTGGTGGTTTAATAAACGTGATACTAATGAGTAAATATCTGATACTCAATGTTCAAACTCTATGATACCATATAAGACTAAGAGGCTGTAATCACTGAACATGGAATGAAGAGCTCTAAGCTGCTCAAAACAGATTACTAAAGAACAGAATATGACATCTTATAGAGATAACTATGTTAACAATTAAAGAACCAATGAGCACAACTGAAATACATTGTTAAAACCAAATCCAAAATTCTTGCAACTTGAGTTCAAGATTGGAGGCAGATATAAAGAAATTTGAAACTATGGGCATAACAGGCATGAGCTCAAGAAATCACACCTAATCCTACTAAATAAGTGCCTATCAAGATCATACCTCTTGAAGCTGTAAGATGACTATGGAGCATACCATTTTGCAACACATCATTCACTTTTTGACAAGGTAAGTCATCATACCAAGCCGAGTACATACAATTAAAAGTGCCGCTTGGAGAAAATGATAAATGTTCAGCACAGAAAAACACTGAGAACAACAGATGCTACAGACATTTTTGAGAACTAGACTCCAGCATGAAAGTATATGAGGACTCACCAAAGAGATCAAGGTTAATCAGGCATTAGACAAATAATAAACAAGTGCATAATTATGAAAGACGCCACAGGCAGAGTTAAAGAAAAAGTTCCTTCTCTGCTTCATAAAGTATGATAAAATTTACTATCAAGAAGTATAATTATCCAGTTTCCAATATCTGTATAACAGTTATGAGCCCTTTTTCCCCATTAAGCCACATCTCAGGTAAGCATAACAGGATTAACAGACACAATACAGGGCACTCAAAAGGATAACAAGGCAAAACCCATAGCTCCATAGACAAAACATACAGAAACAGTTGTGCCATTGATAGCCAACATTAACATTACTTCACTGAGAGCAAACACCCACATTTCGGCAAAGAAAAATAATCTAGCAGCGGTTGAAAGACTTGGATTCCATTAACCAATTTAAAATATAGAATGAAAATGAAAAATAGCTTGCAATAGTAAGGATAGGAAAAATTAGAAAAAGAGCAACAACTAACTATTATCTTTCATATCAACAGGCAAAAGCAAAAAGAGATTAAGAAAATATGAAAGTCACTCACCTTCTTCACCGAAGCAGACCATGAAAGAGTAAGCCCCAAAAACACGATGAAGAAAAATGGGCCCCACAGGTCCCAATCCCTCAAAGCCTTTCCTGGATCTTCTCTAAAGGGATTTGGAAACACGACCAGCTTCAAATTACTGACGATCCTTGACAGATCTCTCTTGACGGTATCCCAGACAGGCTCTGTTAACGTATTCGGAGCCGAGCCGAATCCGGAGGCGCCAATATTCGATACAGAGTTGACAGGCGGTGGAGGTGGGGCCGTGGGAGCAGAAGGTCCAGACGACGGCTTCTGGCCGGTTTTAGGAGGTGGAGGGAGATTCGACGGGATGAATGGAGAGGAAGAGACGGGGATTCGCGGCGGGCTTGGCGGGCGAGCCGGGAGGACTGTTGCTGGGCCAGATTGAACGCTGGCGTTTATTAGGTTCTCGATCTCATCGATGTCGGACTGAGAGGACGCATGAAGAGGGATTGTGTCGCTGTGCGACATTTCCTTTTTTCTTGGCGAAGTGTAGGTTTTCTTTCTCGAGAAAGTGATGAAAAATTTATGAGTGGAGTCAGAGTCGAGTATCTGGAGAAGAATATCGAAATCTCGCAGAAAGGTGGTTTGGGTCTCTTCGATTTGCTATCGTGTTAAGGTTGCGAAAGTTTCTTGTTTATTTTGTGGGGTTAAAACGTCGCCGTTAAGTAATTGTTAATTTCGCAAAGAGAGTCAACGTGAAATTTTCTTTTTCTATGTCATCCCAACCGTCAAAAAGTTATTATAACCAACAACCAACTCTTTTTATAAAAGCTGAATCATATACATTATAAAAAGATTTTAAATTTTTAATCTCATCACTAAATTTTTATGTCCTCCCGATGGTATTTGCGTTGATTTGAAATTTTTTAATGAAATTTTAATATATTATCTTAAAAAAAAATGGTGCCTTTCATAAAGAGAAAACCATTTCACCAACACAATTAATTTTAATCCTTGTGTAGATGTAAAAGGTTTCATAATTTCTATATATATATATATATATATATTTAGTTGCTTGGATTGTGTAGGTTCTTGTAGTAAAATAATTGTTTGCTTTACAAGAAACTGATATCCATAAAAAGGCGATAACTTATGGGGGAAAGCATCAACAAAATAAAATTCAAGCTCCGGTAATTGGTATCTTCACGATAGTATAGGATGATTTCTTTCGCATTTTAAGGATGGAGCTATGAATTTTCATTTACATAAAGACTTTTCTATTGTCTCTCATCATCACCAAATAATGTTATAAAAAATCTATGTTGAGAGTTGACTAAAGGATTGATGCGGTGTCTGACAAATAGACATAGTGATTTAGAATGATAATTTATAATCGAGTAAATCATCTGATGGGATATCTAAAGATAAAATCATAATATGCATTAAGTTTTTCTTAAATTTAATTCTATAATTTTTCTTAAAAAAAAATTGAATTTTATGGATTTAAAGGCCGATTAGGGCTTCTATTTAAATCCAAAAAATTTCCTTAGCTTAATTTCATAAGTGACCTTTTAATTTTAATTTTGTCTTGATTAAATCAAATTTTTACTAAAAGCTACTCTCTTTAGTAACAGATGCATCTCGTTTAATTTTTTTTAAGTGATTAAGTATTTTATTTAACACTATTAATTTGATTAGAATAGTTTTAGAAAATTGTATAAATAATTATTTTGTTTGAAATAAAAAGAGTAAAATTAGCAAATACTCATTTATTATTCTTTAATATTTCCAAATCCACAAACATTTTTGAAGAAAACAATTACCTAAAATATTTTTGAATCCTAGTTATATCTGGCGATCAATCATGGATGGACAACCGCTTCTGATTCAAGGATGCAGGCGCAGGATTGGGAATGAATAAACAATCATTGGCTTTCGGATGTAAACTCTCCATATATCCAGTATCCTAATAATACTGGAATGGAGGAAATTTATGTTGTGGACCTTATAGATAAGAGTGGTAGCAGGTGGGGTATGGAGACTTTGAGTGCACTATTTACTTGGCTGGAGATTTAGTTGGTTCAAAGGGTCTCGTTATGATGGCAATCATGCGAAGATGGTTGGATGTGGCAATATGATTTGAAAGGCATGTATACGGTGAAGAGCGGCTATTGCAAGTTCGTCTCAGTATTCATGTCAAAATCTCGCGAAGAAAGAAGCATCCTTACTCGTACTATCGGTGTAACTACTTCACCTCATCGAGCAGGATAGGAACAGAATCGGACAAAGAGCTGTTAGTAGGGAGCAACTCTTTCGGGGAATTAGCCTTAACAACCGCACTCGACCACTAAACATATGGGGAATAAAGCTATGGGGAATGCTAAACCTGTAAATGGTAGAAAAAAAACTCTCGTCTACCACCTTTACAACATAGGCCCCTTCCTTTAAATAAAAAGCCCGATCTCTCATAGGGCTCTGTATAATCAATCACAACATGTTTCAAGATTTTCTCAGGATAGCTAGAAGAGGATATGGAAGTTACCCATGCCACCAAAGGCGATTAATTTAATATGGAGGGTCTTGTCCGGTATCCTACCTGTTTGTGTGTTCTAGCCACGAAGAGAATCCAAACAAATAGTTTCTGTGCAACGTGAAATCTGGAGATGGAAACAATTTTACATTGTTTAGTAACCTGTCCATTTGCGAAAGAATGTTGGATGCTCTCTACTATAGGATGGGTGAGGTCTGTAGCTAGCATTCACGACTGGTTTGAGTTTCTCCTATCTAAATGTGGTATCGAGCAGCTGTGTGAAGTGGTAATGATTGCATGGAAAATTTGGTTGGCACGGAATAGTATTGTATATGGAGATAAAAGCAAGTTTCAACTGCAATTGTTATTGGTCGAGCTCGACAGTTCTTGCATGAATGGACAGTAGCGAGGCGTGAGGCATAAAGCTCGATTTTAAATGATAATCATGTGTTGCTAGTAGTAAAATGGCAGCCACCACAACATGAATAAAAGTGTAACGTGAATGCAAGATATGATATGGCTGATGCAAGATATGATATGGCTACAGGACAGGCGGGTGTTGGGTGGATTGTAAGGAATAACAGGAGCCTTATTGTTGGTGGTAATATGAGAGATATTGGTATAACCTCTAATCCACAAATGGCAGAAGTAATGGGGTACGAGAAGCTCTCACTTGGCTAAAGAATCATTTCTTACATGACAGATTGATTTTGACGGTAGATTGTTTGCAGGTCTATCACGCCTTGGTTTGTGAGAGGAATGATTATTCTTATCTTGGCATTATAATAGAGGATTGTAAAACTATTGCTAATTAGTTTAGTTCTTTGTCTTTTAGTTTTATAAAAAATCATGGCATTTGCCCTTTTTCTTCATGATTCGATAAGGCTTGCATACCCTAGGATGTGTCTATAATCAAGAGCATTGCCTTCGTTCTTTATCAAAAGAATCAACAAATCTGATAGCTCATACGCTAGATCGGGCTTCAAGTTTTATGTGGGTTCATTGGAATTGATTATAAATTCGTTATCTTTAACTTATGATGTTCGATCTGTGATTCTAATAATACATAAGCTATTTTCAATTTCATAAAAAAAAAAATGATATGTCATACCCATCTACTGAGAGAGGATTATAAAAGTATAAAATATTATGTTTTATATTATTTAAATTATTTTACCAATTAGATGAAAAAAAAATGTATATTATTTATATATATATATATATATTTTGAGTGTATGGGCAGGGCTCGTGCACTTACCATAGGTATGCTTTCAGGTGTTATTTTTATTTGCATGCTATACAGTAGGTTTAAGGGTAATTTTGGTATTCCACTTTTATCGACACTATGGCCACAACATCTTGTACTGTTTCCACACTCGACATAATACGTACAGAAAACGAACTTAGAACCAGAAGGTTTCTCCATTTGCAATCCACGATTGATCATGGAAAGTAATACAGACCAAAGCAAGCCAGCTATTCAAATCCAACCCACCATCACCGCGACCAAACCGAAACCAACCCCGAAACGTTTCGTCAGAAACCAAATACCAGACTCAATCCTCAACGACTCATCTCTAAACGCCGCCATATCTCTCTTGCCCTCGAACTACAACTTAGAGATTCACAAGTGCGTCTGGCGAATTCGCTCCACCGGAGCCAAACGTCTTGCTCTTCAGCTGCCGGAGGGCTTGCTTATGTACTCTCTCGTTCTCTCTGACATATTCACCTCCTTCGCTGGCATTTCCCACTGTTTCATCCTCGGCGACGTGACTTACGGTGCCTGTTGCGTAGACGACCTCTCTGCCTTGGCATTAGGTGCGGATCTTTTAATTCATTATGGTCATAGTTGTTTAGTCCCAATTGATGCTACAAAAATCCCTTGCCTTTACGTTTTCGTCGATATAAAGGTTGATGTTGAGCGTTTGATTAGTACGATTAGACTTAATTTAAATGATAAAAAGAGTATTGTTCTTGCCGGTACTATTCAATTCGCGACGGCTATTCGAGAAGCCAAACCTGAATTGGAAGGGATGGGCCTTTCAGTTTTCATTCCTCAATCGAAACCCTTATCGGCCGGCGAGGTTCTAGGTTGTACGGCACCGAAAATCTCTTCTAATGCAATTGTTGGAAGCTTGAGTGACACAGTTGTGGTGTTTGTGGCGGATGGAAGATTCCATTTGGAGGCGTTTATGATAGCTAATCCAGGGCTTAAGGCGTTTAGATATGACCCGTATATGGGTAAATTGTTTTTGGAGGAGTATGATCATAAAGGAATGAAGGAGACAAGGAAAGGAGCAATAGAGAGAGCTATGGAAGCTAGGAATTGGGGAATTGTGTTGGGTACGCTAGGAAGGCAAGGGAATCCAAGGATTTTAGATAGGTTAGAGAAGAAAATGAAAGAAAAAGGATTTTCTTATACAATTTTTTTGATGTCAGAAATTAGTCCAGTTAGGATTGCCTTATTTGAAGATTCTGTCGATGCTTGGATTCAGATTGCTTGTCCTAGACTTTCCATTGATTGGGGAGAGGCATTTAAAAAGCCTCTTTTGACACCTTTTGAGGCAGAGATTGCACTTGGGGATTTACCAGGTTGGTGGGTGGCAAAATCAGGGTGTTGTGGTGGTTGTGATTGCGGGCGTGACAATGAATTATGCTCTGGATGTACAAATGCTGATGCAAATGATGGTGATTATCCCATGGATTACTATGCTCAAGATGGTGGGGATTGGAATTCCTCTTATTTGAAGAAAGGAATTCGCCCTGTAAGAAGAAATGTGGCATCTTCTATCAGTAATGGTGCTGCTTTGTAACATCATTATTTCTTAGAGGTTGTATTACAAGTAAGTATGCCAAACCTTCTGTTCTATGTTTAAAGCTTTAGTTACTTTTACATTTGTTTTGGAAGAAGTGTGGAATTTTTATGTAGCTTGAACTTGAAATTCCCTCAATTTCTGAATCACGAATCAATTTAGGGAAATGAGTTGAGTTAAACAGATCGAACAATCACAGTCTTACATAGAGTATTAAGTTAAAAAGGTGATTTTTGTATAATGTAGAGACTAAATTTGAATCATGGTAGTTATATCAACCTTAGCTATTTCTTATAACTGCTGCACTTTAAAATAAGTGGAACTTGGGAAAATACTAGGATGTTGTAGCTAAATAAAATGCAAAAAAAATAAAAAATAAAATAAAAATAAAAAATAAATAAAAATAAAAATCTAGCTTCTTGACATAGTTTACTTCTAAAATCAAGTAGTTATTTGATGCAAGTGAAAGTTGGTACCTGTTAAACCTCCCTTGATATAAATTGTGACTCCAGTTTCTGTAAAGGGAAGAAAAATGCCGAATCAATTTAGGGAAATGAGTTGAGTTAAATAGATCGAACAATCAGTCTTACATAGACTATTAAGTTAAAAAGGTGATTTTGGTATAATGTAGCGACTAAATTTGAATCATGATAGTTATATTAACCTTAGCTGCTTCTTATAACTGCTGCACTTTAAAATAAGTGGGACTTGGGAAAATACTAGAATGTTGTAGCTAAAAAAAAAAAAAAAAAAAAGCTAGCTTCTTTACATAGTTTACTTCTAAAATCAAATGGTTATTTGATGCAAGTAAAAGTTGGTACCGGTTAAATCTCCCTTGATATTAAATTGTCACTCTAGTTTCTGTCAAGGGAAGAAAAATGCTGGTAGATATTATGCCAAGATGAACAGAAAATTGGAAAGATATATTTTATTAATACGTTAATCTCTATCACCCCAAAGATTGCTTCAGCTTAAGCTAGTTCATATTATCCTCTGTACTTTAAAGAGAAAGAGAGAGAAAAAAAAAAGGGAAAAAGAAGTGAACAAATCAACAGGGACTAAAGTTAGAAAAACCACTTTTAAATCGATGATTGTTCCACACTGAATGCAGAATAATTTCAGTGGATTGTTACCCATGGCAACATCTCTACTGGTCAAATCCAAGTTCTAGCTTTACTTTCTAGATCGTTTTCCTCTCCTTCAAAAAAATTACTCCCTCCATCCCTTAACATTATCTGTGTTTCCATTTTTAGAAGTCCCAAAATGTTTGTCCAATTTACTTAAGAGATATTTACTTTCCTTTTATGCCCCTCATCTATAACTTGTTTTAGATTCTAGGAATAATCATTTTGTTTTAAAGGAGGACAATTTTGGAAAAGTAGGGATATTTTGTATGATGTAGCATTATAACTATTTTGTTTATTAAACTTTGTGCAAAAATCAAAAGGACAAACATTTTAGGATGGAGGGAGTATCTATCTATGGATGAACCTAGTTCGGACTGGATGCTTAATCACTTCTTCATACAAGCTCACCTCCTTTATGCATCCATTTTGTACTCAGTGCATCATTGGAGAAAAGAATTGTAGAGTCTAACAAATTTAAACTTTGAAGAGTCAAATCCCATTTCCATAGTCTTCTGAACCCGTCTAGATAACTTGCCAACTTGTATGCACACAAATGAATATACTAAGCCCTCTCAAGGTGAGAAATTTACAGAAATTTTGTAAAGCTATGCCTGTATCGGAAATGTTGCCACGCTTCTCAAAGTTGTAAATACTTTTTTTTTTCAAAGACAAGTATGCTTTTGAGGATATGATTAATGTGGAGTGCACAGCATTCTAGGGATCCCAAAATGATATATTTGGGTTCCTAGAAATAGGGCTGTAAATGAGTCAAGTCAAACAGAGCTCTATTGAGCTCAAGCTGAGTCTGCTTGTTTACAGTTTATACTTTACAGCGGAAAAAAAAAAAATTTTTTTGCCCCTTTACAAGCCCGAACCGGAGCTTGTGCTTGGCTTGTCTTGTTTTATTCATTAAACAATCTCGAAAAGCAGGCTCGAGCTTGCTCGTTAAGCTTATTGAATGAACTTGAACAAGCTTTTTCAGAGCCAAGCTTCGAGCTGCTCATGAGCGGTTGGACTCATTTATAGTCTTACCTAGAAGCAGCTATGGAGTGGTTTTATCTAGCAACTCCTACATAATTTAGAAGCTCAAGATTGCCTTTTCTGGCATGACTAAATGCATCTCAAGACATTGCTCAACAATTTTAGAGACGTGGGAATTGGTGAATCCATGGTCCTTGAGAAGTGTAACTACTGAGTTTAGTCTCACCAGGCTTTCAAAATCTACCTTTTTAGACACATATTCAGCAGATTTTAGGGTCAATCCACATGAATTTTGAGATTTCAAAACTGTAAAATGAATGCTTATTCAAATTTGCTGGTCTTGTGGATGAAAAGTATCACTAATTATCAATAATAGCCGGATTGAAAAATGCCCAGGTTGGCATTTGAAACCAACAATTAAATACTTATCTAAAGCTTGTCCTCCATGGAGAAGACCAAAATTGTAGTCTACTCAGAAATTTTTAAGTGAGCCAAATTTAGACAGGTTTGATAAATAATGCTCCGCTAATTGGAAGATCTGAGAAGCTGTTCAATTAACCAAGAAACATGGGGCAAGCTGCAGAGATTTCTTTGCTCTTCCTCCATTTCCTCAACTGCAGAGATTAGAGAATTAATAATTTCAGGACAAGTAAGCCTGTTTACTTATGGAAACACTTTTCTGGTTTTTTATTTTCCATGGAAAACATTTTCACTTCTTAAGAACAAAATCTGATTTAGCAAAATTAGAAAATATGATCATGTCTGAGAATTTCTACAACCAGTGAGTGGAAAAACTATAGAATGTGTTAAAGAAAATAGAAGGCATCAACCAATTTTGTGTATTATACAGGATACTAAAATATTTCAAAAGCAGCTTATTAATCTGAGACTATCAAGGGTTCCAATTTGAGTGTTTATCATTGACTTTAGAGTAGAGGTTTTTGATTTGAACTGGCCCTTTATTTTGATAGCAATATGATTGTAATAGCAGGTACAAGGATGTCTTCTGAACGCTCATTGTTGCTAGGATAGATGCACATGAAATCTGTTGAAGCGAAGCGGTTTCCTCAACATCTGATTTTTAGGTTTTTTTGTTGTGCTGTAAGTGTTGGTTGGATAAACAGCCGAGTTAATTTAGGTTGTGAGTATTTACTGGGAGTTCCTACCATCTCATGACAAAGCAGGGCTATCTTATAACTTGAAGTATCAGCAGAAAGTTTGTTCCAATAGTCATGATAATATTTATTTCTCTATCAATAAAGTGTCACCAGAAGTTTTTCCTCTATGGTCAATGATAATTTTATTCTCTCTGGAGAATTCATTTGAGACTGCTTTTTTCTATGACTTGCTTTTTTGCTTCTTGAAACTAACAGTAAACGTGTCGTGACAGTTTCTTTGAAAAACATGTGCTATTTTATGACATCTCATTTGCCCTTGTGCTAAGGGAAAAAGCAAAATATTTCTCTTTAGTTGGCTTGCTTTCTTGAAGCTGCAGCAGCATTTTGAAAGTATAACTTTGTTATTATATGTTGCAGAATTACCTTTGGGAAGGAGGTTCTGTTTCGCCAAGATATTCAGGACTGTGAAGCCCCATTTGGTGTAATCAGGCATAGTGGAGTAAAAAGATGAGATATGTGGGATTGCTTCTAAATTGCAGTTTTGTAGAATTAGACAGGCTTGTCCTTAGCACTGGGTTTTTTGTCTATACCTGCAGCTTTATCAGTCATATTCTAAGGTCGGTCAGATGCTCTGGCAGAGGAATTTGAGGTTTCTGCTCTGGCAATATTTCAGAATTTCTACTTTGCTCTTAGGCAGTAATTTGTTGCTGTTGCTGTGAGATTGGGTTGATGGGATGTTAACTTGACAGGCAGCAATAGTATAATTCTTTCTGTAGGCATTCTCATAAATGGTGCTATTTCGGGTTGTCAAATACGAAGATGATATGTTTCATCATTTTCAACCATGTGTCGAGGGAGATACTGTAGCTTTTGCACTAGCTTAGGGTCGGCCATGTCCAAATACTATGATTTGGTATGTTGGTTGAATATATTCCATTTTCTATTAATCATTAGTGTACTAGACTAGACTCTTTAGAGTGATTTGAATTAACCCACTTTCTGATTAATTGCATAAAAATTTACCTATTTGGTGATAGTAATGACTGTTTATGGCGAGCTATATACAGTTCTGATTTGGAAAAGGTTCAATTTTATAAATTTTCAATTAGCTTGATTTGAAATTTTGTTTTCCCATAAATTAAATTCTTAATTCAGTTTGGTTCATAAACAAATATGATACTTGAAATCAATTTTATATATATATATATAGTTTTTAGTTACAAAAAATGCAAAATATCAATCTGGATCGATGAATTAATCATAAACTAAAACTTTTAATTGTTGAAATTTAAAAAATTTGAAGTGGCACAAATGAGTTATTGCATGTCAGAAGAAATCAACAATAAATAGATTAAAACACAGAAATTAACAGGTTATGTAGAAAGAATCATATTCATTCATGGGTCATCAAATTATGCCCCCTCTATTACATTTTTGACTCTCAAAGTCATCAATTCCAGGAAATTAAAAAAGAGAAAGAAAAAGAATATAAATTACAAAAACAATTACCCAGCATTTAAATTGTAAAATTTAATCTGGGTAAATATAAATATATTTAATTTAAGGTATATGGTATAATTTAGAAGGTTTAAGATTATCAGTAACATTGAAATACTTTAATGTTTTAACCCACTTTTCTTGATTCTTCAATGCATGAACTGCAATTGTGTCTGGCCAAAACTCATGTGAACATCCTGTCGGAGGCTCAGGATAATTATACATAGACCACTTTCCATTAAACCTATTTTAGCTTTATGCCCTTCTCTTATCCAATCCCCAAAAACTTTATCCTCTGGTCCTTCCAGATGGTTTCTTGGAATTTCAGAAACCCTAATCCACTCTACAATATCCCAAGAAACCATATATCCCATTCCAGCCATATAGTGCTTAAACGGGTCCATGCTTGAACATGGAATAACATAACCATAGTACAAATCTTCCTCGGCAATGGCTTTACAGACTCTGCTAACTTCTCTAGCCTAAAATAAACATCATCGTCTCCTTCATCACATAATGGTAAGGAGGGTAAGGCCTATCAGTGTCGTTTAAACATCTCAGGCAAGCTTGAAAAGTAGGTATAGGTTTTACCTTTGTTCATATTCTCTGTACATTTGAGAATAATAATGTCATCGTAACGCATTATTTCAAGTGCAACCAGTACCTTCTGATCTTCCTTCGTTAGATTACAGAAAACAAACTTTATGTCAATCTTTGCACCTATTGGAGACTGTGTTCCGTATATCATCCGTAGAAAATGGCGGCGTTGGTATTGGTCGGGAAGCGTTAAATACCCATTAAAAATGCGAACTTCGTCGGAAGTTGAGTTAGTAGAGACCTGAGATGGAACATTATAGGCAAGAGCACTTTTACCTAATCTCAATAAGCTGTCGAATCGAACTTCGTTTATAGAAGCTAATACGCAAAGGAAGAAGATGAAGAAGAAAGAGGGGAGAATGAATCTTCGCCGGTCGGGGCTTTTGTGGTTCATTGTTATAAGGTTTTTGAACAGTTTAAGTGATCGGAGAATGGTATGGTTTAAGGCTAGCATGTGCATATGGTGGTATAGAGGGTTTGAAAATCAAGCGATATTAATAATTTTTTGCTTGAAAGTTTCTTAAATACAAAGTATAAGGTGGCAATTCCGTGCTATTTAGACAATCCACTTAGACTTTTATTCCTCTAAGGAAGGCGATGTGAAAAAATACGTGTCAAGGTTGGATTTACACTTATGTCCTTGGTAAAGAGGGCTTTTTACGTGTGATACTTATCGGTTCATCATCATGCTATAAACCCACCAAACCGAACTGAATTGATTAGTTTAATTTGATTTAGTTTATAAAAATTTGGTTAGATTTTTAGTTCAAATAGAAACATCTAATTTTTTTTGTTTGATTCATTTTTATTATACAAAATCCAAAAAAACTTGTAAACTCTAAAACCAATCTAATTTTATTAAAAAAAAAAAAATTAAGGTTGTATTCGATGCCAACTTTTTAAATAGCTTTTATAGTTTTAATTAATTAAAATGTTGATTACTATTTTTTATAGTATTCGGTAATATAGAGTTTGGACTAGTTTTTAAAGGTTAAGGTAGCATTTTACAAAAAAATTAATTCGTGTAACATTTAACTTTTAGCGTTTCATAAAAATTGTTCAAACAATTAACAATTTAAACACTTTAACACAACTAACAACTAAACATTTTTTAAACATTAACAGCTATCAGAACAACTAATTTTGCCGAACAGACCCTAAGCCAAAACCAAAAAACTAAACTGAATAATTTCAATATAGTTTTCCCTACAAAAAATTTTGGTTTGACTCGGTATAAAACCAAGTCAACCGAGTGCTCGACCCTAAATATTTAGGGCCTTTTAGTCTTTTCAACACATTGACCACTTATGTTCCTTCAACGAGGGTGCATTATGTGGATCTTATTTTCAATTTCCATACCAAAGAAGTGCAGAGAATTACGGACACTACTGATGAAGGATGGTGGAATTGAGCCTAAAGTTGAAAATATATGAAGTGATTTGGTCAAGTTGTCTTAATTTTAGGTATTTTTTGCATATGCATGAACACACATAGAATCTAATTGAAGACCTTAAGCTTAAGTATGGCTCACCGTACTTGAATAACAAGCAATACCATTGACCTCGTAATTCTCCTTTGCAATTGCTTATAATGATTCAAGAAACCTTTTGAACTTTGATTCTTTTGCTTTTGTTCAAAACTTTAATTTTAATTTATGCTTTCTATATATTGATTAGGAATATGATTAGGTTTCAGGTGTTTATACTTGGAAGTTCAATTTCCTTAAATAAATCAATTTCCTAAACTGAAATTATTTCATTTGAGATCTATATAGATATAATTTCCCAAAAACCTCTTCCTCTAATAAAATTAGGGGTGAGCATTCAGCAATTCGCCCAATTCGAGTAATATTTTTAATTAAATCGTTTTATCTGAATTAATTTTGATCATGAACCTTACCGTAGTTAAAGAAAATGAAAACTTAGTTAATTGATCGAATTTAATTGAAATTTGTGATTAACCAATTTAATCGAACTAAAAATTAATCAAAATTTTTAATCACTATTAAATCAAAATAAAAATAAAATATTTTTAATGTTTAATTTTATTATCTACTTAATCAAAACGACGTAGTTCTGGGAGTCGATTAATTTAATTAATTCGGTTAAACTAATTTTCTTTAATTGAATCTTTAACTGATCACCAAAAATCTAATTTTTTTTTAACCAAATATTTATTCATCGAATTGAATTGATCAAACCGAATGCTCATCTATAAATAAAATAATTTTTCAAAGTCAATCAGGGTGTAATATGATTAGTCTTCTCTTCTCACTTATATGTGGAATGAGAAGTTTTAAGTTGGAGACTTTTCAATTAGAAGAATTTTTATTAATTTGGTGAGTAAATGAAAGATTACAACTACTTTTATTGTATAGCCCAGAATATTCTTTAGTCTCTTGGATCTTCTAATGAATGAAAAAAAAATCCAAAGAAATTGATATCATCACTATCATAGTCTATTATAAAGTTTGTATATCAATCATGAAAAAATTGAAAAGTTACTAAATGATTTGAAAAAAAAATTAAAACAAATAAAGATAAATTATAATTTTTTATAAATATCATTGAGATTTTATGTCTATTTTATTTGCACAATGTATATGATTTATGTATGAATAAATCATTAAAATTCAATTTAACCCTTAAATTTTCGTTAGCTATCAGTTAATACGAAAAAATTTTATGCACAGCCAAATGTTACTTGAACACTTGGTATGTTTTCCTCTGACCGTATAAATTAGCTGAACTAAAATCTGCTCCAACTGTTTTGTCGACATGGCTCGGCTAAATGGATTTTGGGGGTTGCGGAATGGCTAAAGAAACAACTTTAGTTGGTTAAAAATGATGTGAGAACCACATGATCAGTACAACGAAAGACTTATATGTCCCTTGTTTTAAGGAGAATCATTAGGCTAATCACGTGCTTCTCATTCTTGGACTCATAGCTTCACATGTATGACCCTATGAGATACTATAAACTACTAAGGACTAATAACCAAAAGCCAGATCTAACAATTGATTATCTTTGAAGCAGCCAAAATTATTAAGGCAATTAAAATCTTTATATAATTAACAAGATAAATATATAATTAACTTGATTCCATATAATATTGCAGGTCAAAAGGGAAATATTAGATTTTAACATGCGAAATAATTCGACGGGCTACGTAACAGGGGAAGCCGTGAAAATAATTATGTTCGAAAGAACTCGAATTCAAGACTTTTCATTTATCACATAAGTGAAAAGACCAACCAGATCACCATCTGATTAGTTAATTATAGTTTATTTATATACATAAACCAGGTATTGAAAATATGAATCCTTATGTCTTGAAGCTTCTTGACATTTTGAGCATTAATTCAACGTGAAAGCACTACAAGAGGACAAAATTTTGAAATTGTTATGATGGTTATCAATTTGAGAATGTTTAATAATTAACCCAAGTTATAAAAAGGGAATAATTAAACTTTGAATCAATATCATTATCATATATATATATATATATATATATATATAAATAAAAGAGAATAAATGGATTTTCTCTAACGATGACGTGACGTTTTTTCTAAAAAATGAGATTGTATAGAGATTGAGTACTTGATTTATCTTTTTTTTTGTGAATTTTTGAGTATTTCTCTTTTTGTTATTCATTTTTCTCTCCCATCATTTACTTTTCAATAATGAATTGCTTCTTCATTTTTGTGAGTTTTAAATTCATTAATCGTGGCAATATAAAAAATTTAAATATTTCAATTATATTTTTTAGAATTTTATAATTTACATATATATAAAAAGATTTTTATTAGTTTTTAAATTCAAATTAAATATGCTATTTATTTATTTTTTTTGTAGAAAGCAAATATGTGATAGGAAAACAATACAATATCTAAATCTTTAAATTTTTTTCAATTTACAAATATAAAAATTTTATTTTTATGTAGTCTAAACTTCAAATCAAATATAGTATGTTTAAATTTTTAATAATTTGAAAAATGTTAAAAAAATAACGTGTTTAAAAAAATACACATTATAAAATACAGTTTAAAAAACCATAAGATAAGATGATAAGTAATGTCTTTTATTTATTTATTATTTCTCTTTGATTTGTTTAATGATTAGTTTCAGTTTTTGAGTAAATTATAAAAACTCAAGTTTAGTTTTTTTTCTTATGATAAGTTGAATATTTTTAAGTCGATAATATTTGAGATCTTCAAATTCAATCTATTATTGTATGATTATATTGAATTTATTATAGAAAAGACTATTTATATGTTTTTTTTATTTTGATTTAAAATTCAAAGAATTTGGATGATGTATTAGTGGTTTTAGCTTTTAAAAAATTGTATTTTTTTTGCTGATTAAGAATTTGAATATTTATATATGGTGATATACAAACCAAAAAGTTCAAGATTTTCTTTTTATTCACTATTTTATTTTTCTTTTCTTTTTTATAAAATTTTTAAATTTCTTTCTATGAAGCTTAGCTTAATTCCTTATTTTAACTTATTCAATGTATTGTCGGTTGAAAGAATAACATGGTGAAATTTCATTACTTTGTTTTAGATGTTTACTCGGTTTTGTTTTTCATTTTCATTTTCATTTATATTTAGCTTAGCTTTATTTTATTTTGTTTATTTTTACAGGAATTTATGTGCGTGTAATTTCAAAGGATTTAAATATATTTTATGCAGCGATAACTTAAATATTTAAGTGGGATTTTGCTTCGATAACTTTTACATTTAATTTCTACTTATATCATGTAATACATATACACTTAGTATTACAGAAAAATTTCTAACAATATTAATTACACACAAGCACGTAAATGCCAGCCAACTTAAAAAAAAAAAAAAAAAAAAAATTCTTTGGAAGAGAATCTTAAAAGAAAAAAAGAGTATATTGGGGTGTATTAAATTAAGGTTGTGTTAGATTTTAAAAGAATTGTTGAGTTTGATAGAATTGAAAGATTTCTATAGATTCCACTAAAATTCTACGCGGAGTTTTATAGAATTGGTGAGGCTTTTTTTTATATATTTTGATTAACTTTGATGGAATTGCAATAATTTTTCTATATCTAATCAAAATTAATTTCATGACCTAATTGAACAAATTAAAAGGTTTATAATTCAAATTGAAAAAACTGAAAAACAATAAGAGACCAAAATGCAAAATGAATCATCTTCTCCAAAATCGTTTTTCTTTGTTAAAACCTTATCATCGGTGATAGTGAAAGGCTGTAATGCCAGCAAGCGACGGCCATCCGCATCCCCAGAAGAGTTGCGATGTAGTCAAAAGGTCATGGAATTCTCGTCCCTTGACTAAACGGCGAACGTCTCATGGAGCCTAGTGGTCTGCCACAACAACGACAAACTATGTTCTTCAGTTCTTCGATCATTTCAAAGCTTTTTCAATATTTTATTTGATTAAATTAATATTTAACCAACCCATAAAAATTTTATCTAAGATTGAAAACGCAGCTTGATTTTTATAAATAGAGTAGAAATATAAATAGACATAACGGTTGAAAAGATAGTATCAAAAATTTGTATATCAAAGAATTAAGTTATGCAAGTGACTATAAATAAAAAAATCTAAAAAAATAAAAATATAATTACTAAATAGACATAGATAATTAATAAAAAAGCAATACAATTCTTTAAAACGAAAAAAAATTAAAAAATTTATTATTAATCCAAAAAATTTGTTGTATGAATTATTAATTATTCCAAAAAAAAAAAAAAAGAGTTTTCATTAATGCAAATAAATTTATTAAACGATTATTAATTAATAGTTTCATAATTTACTTTTCTTCAAATTAAAAAATTAAGTTGAAAATAAATAAAAAGTTAAGAAATAACAGAATGCCATGTCATCAATAAGTTTCTCCACATCATCATATAGATAGATATATAAAAAGATATTCAAAGATTTTTTTATTTTTTTTGAGAAGGATATACAAAGATTACTAATAAAACAGAATCGAGGAAAAATAAGAGACCTGTAATAATTAATATACACAATCCAAAACCTACAAATATATATATATATATATATATATATATATATATATATATATATATATATATATATATATATATATATATATTAATTTCATTTTCCTTATTTACACAATAGAGATTAGGAACCCATGTACAAATTAAAGAATAGAACAATTAAAAATAATAAAGAATCAAACCATCCCCAAATGGATTACATATGCAAAAACAATCCCATAATCTGACATTCAAAATGAAAAAAAAAAAAAAAAAAAGATAAAAATAACAACCAAAAATACATTTTTGTTGAGTAGTCTCATCCAGCGGTTGATTCTGTGCACATTCCCATCCAACGGTTGAGGGTGCGCACGACACATCCTTGCATTTCCTTCCGTCGTTTCTTTGCAGAAAAATCCAGTTCTTGATAAATAGAAAATGCAGAGCAGGAAACCCTCTAATAAAACACAGGCTCCATCACCAGCAGCAGCAGAAACTTCAATCAATCAAGCTTCAAAAATATAATCATGGAGACCTCAATTTGAAGCTATTACTATTCCCTTGTAAATATTTAAGCTCTAAAGAAATCTGCCTCTCAATCTGCAGTTGCCGGCGAAAATTTTCAATAAATAACTCAGCTCGATTATCAATATCATCTTGATCTGAAGGATAGCTTATAGTTCTATACAGCCCTTTTGAAGAAGAAGAAGGAGAAAAAATGAATATTCTGATTCTGCATCATCATCATTCGTACAAGCCCTTAATCCCGGTCTTTCATTGAAGCTAAGCCGGTGGTTTTCTTCGTTGGAGAAGAAGCGCCAATAAACGAAGCCACCAGCCGCCACCGGTTGATGTCGAGATTTAGTAGGATCTTAACCTTCTTCACCGCCGTCTTAAGGCGGCTAAGTAGAGACCAGTTGGTGTCTTTCCCCATTTCAGACGATCCGATTTGTGTTTTTCTTTCTTTGTTTGCGTTGTATATATTGAGAAAAGGCAGAGTTATGTTGTTGAAGGAAAGACTCTTTATGTAAAGTGATAAGCAAAGCAAGCGATATTTAAAGCCAGTTTGGTGTGGAAGTTTTCTGCAAGGAAATAAACAAATACGTAGAGAAATGGATTACCGTGTAATGATTTAGCCATTTTGCATGGTCAAGAATTGAAATAATTACTTTTTTTTTTTTAAGATTTAGTGACACGGTGCGTATTTTTTATTGGATAGAAAGCTTGACTTCTTGTCATTTAGGTACTTAATTAATTGCAGAATAATTAAAAGAACAAATTATATCTGTTGAAAAAATTATCCACGGTATAATATATTTAGGCGGCACGCGGTTGGAGCAAATTGGAATTTGATAATTATGTGATGGTTTTGGATGTATTAGGAATAGATTTAGAACTAATCCAAATCCGAAGTTGCCCAGTCGCTGCTGCCTAAGGCATTTGACTTGGCATAGAAATTTCACGGTAAGTAAGTAGGCAGCTGCAACCTGCAAACGCAATTTAAGTGAAAGTTTCGCAATTCAGAAAGTCAAAATTAGCAAAAAAAAAGGGAGCATCTTGTGGTCAATTAGATATTACTCAAAACTTGGCAATCAAGCTTTCCATTTTTTTTTTTTTTTTTTAATACAGAAGGAAGGGAACAAAACCCCAATCAAGCTTTTCATTTGACCTCGAGTACCAATTAGATATTTTTTAAAACCTTTTTATCATCTCAGCTATTTATGTTTTGAGGTAGCATTATGTTTTTCTTATTACCTTCTAATTTTAAAGTTAAATGTTAATATAATACTTAATTATTAGTTATTTGAATATTGATAGAGTTGGAATTGAAATGAAATACTCAACATTCTTAACATTACCTCCAATTAATTTATTTGGATAAAATTTCTAATTACGGTATCCCATTTATTTAGAGTAAACTTACTAAATTTGGTAAAATGTTCAAAGTATATAGTATTTTTTTTTTTTTGAGAATAAGTATAAGGTGTTAAAACTGAAATACCGAAGAAATAATTTGCTTTTTATTATATTTCATTCATCAACTCACAACAACCCTATTTATATATAACAAACCCTAATTGCTAAAGGGGAAGAAACATGTAAATATAGTAAGAAAAGACTTCTACAAGGAAAGTCTAGAAGCGCATCAATGGCATATCTCTAAAGATACACAAAAAATAAGGCAACAAATAAATGAAAAATATATTCCTCAATATAAAGTTCTTATTGTCATTTATACATATTATCTCTGTTTCATAATATTTGTCATATTTGAAATTTCACGTCTCTTAAAAAAATCATTAAATTTATTGAGTAAATTGGCTATATTACCCTTAATTTAATTCTAGTTCTCTAAGAAAACCATTAAATTGAAGTAATAACTATTGATCATATATAAAAAACGTATTGAAAAAAAAATATTTATTACTCTTTGAAACAACAAATGTGACAAGTATTTAGAACAAACTATTTTCTCAAGTGTAATAAGTATTATGAAACAGAGGTAGTAGCTTTCTTTATTCACTACAAAAAAAACGCTAAATTGCGACCGATTTTTGCGACCGACATATATGGGTCGTAATTTTGCGACCGATTTGCGACTTATAATCCATCGGTCGCAAATTTTGGCGCTTAAAATTCCCGCGATTATGGTTAGTGATTTGCGACCGCTGTAATAGGGATTTGCGACCGATTTTGCGATCGATCTGCGACTAATTGGTTATCGGTCGCAAAATTTCGCGCGTTAAAAATGGGCCAAAGTTCTGGGACCGATTGGAGACAAAATTGCGACTGATTTTTTGCGACCGATATTTTCAGTCGCAAATCGGTCGCAAAATTTGCGCATAGTCAAACGACGTCGTGTCATTAAAAATTGCGACCGATTTTATAAACTTTGCGACCGATGAGTCGGTCGCAAATATTAGGGCTTTAAACGCCGCGCCCTCTCTTTTTTCTTTCTTCTTCTTTCTCTCTTCTCCTTCTCCTCTCCTCTCCTCCGTCCGCAGCGCCGCACAGGCCCTTCCTCACACCGTTCCACCCCCCGCGCCGCCAGCCCTGTCCCCTTTGCACTCCGGTCAGTCGGTCAGTCTGTTTCGAAACAATCTGAGGTTAGTTTTATTTTGCGATTAATTTTTCCAAATTTTTTTTTTCGAATTTATTTGTTTTTCGAATTTATTTGTTTTTATTATATTAAGTTATTGTTGATTTTGTATATTGTTGTTAGAATTTTATATGGTTGCGATTAATTTATTTTGTATATGGTTGAGTTGCGATTAGATCGGTATTTTGTTGGTATTATTGTTATTTATATCTTTCTTGTTTTCTTCTTTTTCTTTTCTTCTTCTTCTTCTCTTGTTCTTTTCTTCTTCTTCTTCTTCTTTCTTGTCTTGTTTTCTTCTTTCTTCTTCTGCTTTCTTCTTCTTCTTCTTCTTTTCTTCTTCTTCTTCTTCTTCTTCTTCTTCTTCTTCTTCTTTCTCTTCTTCTTCTTCTTGTTCTTCTTCTCCTTCTTTCTGTTGTTCTTATTCTTCTTCTTCTTCTTCTATCTTATTCTTGGTATTATTGTGACCGATACTATTATTATTATTAGTATTATTGTGATTGTTATTATTATTGTATTATTATTATTATTATTATTATTGTGATTGTTATTATTATTATTATTATTTTAGTAGTATTAGTATTATTAGTATTATTGTTGTTGTTATTAATTTATTATTAATGTTTTTATTATTATTATTGTGATTGTTATTATTATTATTATTAGTATTATTGTTGTTGTTATTATTAGTATTATTTACCTTAAGCGATTGTGATTGACAATTCTGGCAATTAATCTATTAGCATGCGTTTGTTTGCGGAATAAAATTAAGAGAAAAATTAGAATTAAAGATATGAATTATTGAAAATATTGGAATCAAGTGCATTTCACCGTATTATTTCTCTGAAAATTTAATATAAATCATTTTACACAATGAATGATATCAAAATATTAAATATCCATTCAATTTTTATTATTTTTTACTTGTTATATCTTTTTTTAACTAATAAAAAAAACTAGCTAATTTTGATTTTCAGGTGGAAACTTCCAATTAAACGCACTTAATTGTACCAAAATACTATTTCACGCTTAATTATAAATATTTTCTATTTGTACATCGAAGTAGAAAAAAAAAAAAGAAAATTCAGGCATCATCAATTAATAACTGTATATTCTACAGTAGACCAAGAAAAAGTGATTTGATTTTAATGGCCCAGCTATTATAATTAACTTGATCCATTTTGAGGCCCAGCCCACAAAAACTTCATTTTTCCTTTTCCTTTTATCTCTAGATCCGGCACTACGTCAACCCATTTCATATTTGAAAGTTTATATATGGTCTATGAACAAATATAGTATTTTTTTTTTTTTTGTAATTGGAAATTGAATATTCCATTTAAAGAGATATTAAAAATTGGGCCTAATATAGGGGAAAAGGTTGAGGTTGAGAATATACACATGATCTACCGTTGGAGAAATAACAAAAATGATAGCAATTGATTGAGACTTAACTTACTAAGGCAACAATCCAAAAAACACGTGTTTCTGACTTATGTTCTTTAATCACTCTTAAAAAATAAAGATATTTACAATCAATTAATAACTAAGAAAAATTAAATTGAAATCACATCCATTCCCCTCATCTTAAATAAAAATAATTACCAACTGCACAACCACCAGAAATTGAACGAGTTAGAAGGATGAATTTTTTTAACTACCTCACCAACTCGGAAGCGAATTTATTACAAAATTAACTGATTTGATAGCTACTTTATTAGACCATTTCAAAGTCTGCAACCACTTCGTTCTAGTTTCAAAGTCTTCTTTGATAGAATATAATATAGATTTTTGAAGAATAATTGGAATTTATATAAATTATTTTTTGTGTGTTTAGGTTATTACATGTTCTTAATTATTGGCAACTCTTTCTTGAGAAGTTTTGGCTGTGTTTTTCTTTAATTTATATTATTGTCGTTATTACTCTTAAATATGTTTTTGACTTAAATGAATGATGAGTTTGGATTGGAGGCCTAGTAGTGGCCATATTGCCTTTGGAGAATGTTGGTATGATATAGAAGTGTTTATTGATTTGTTTCTGTATTTGAGATTTGATTGTGTTGTGCCGAAATGCTGCCGAATTTTTTTCCGAAAAATTCAATATGTAGAATAGTACACTTACCTTTATTATAGTAGTCTTTGTATTCAATAAATGAACTTAGTGATTTTACACTTGCAATATCGTTACCCTTATTATAGAAATAACCTTAGTTAGTTATAAGTGTTGTAAATTGAACATTACATTAGGTGCATGTTTTAAGGATGGTTTAGACTAATGCAATTACATGACAGGGCCCTTTATAAACACATTGTTAATTAGGTAAAAAAAAATGCAAAATAATCGAGATTGGATGTACTGGAGGTTCGAGGTCAATGGGATATTAAGACAAGAGTTCCTGCAAGGATTGGAGGCGTTTATACAGTTTGCAGTTGGTAATCCCAGTTTTATGGATGGTAATAAGTTGAGGTGTCCATGCAATCACAAGAAGTGTCGAAATCGAGCCTTCTTAGACATCGATACAGTGAAACTTCATTTGTGCAAACATGGGTTCGTGGAAAATTATTATGAATGGATACATCATGGTGAAGCTCGAGTTGCCAGTGGGTCAGGCCACTCCATTCCGGTAAGTTTAGAAGTTCAGCCTTATCAATTTCTGTATGGCAATCAATGCAATGATATGGTAATCGATGCGAGTAGAGTACAATGTGATTGGGATAATATGGAGGAATCGCCAAACGTAGCAGCACAACAATTGTTTGACATGCTAAGTGCAGCTAACAGTGAACTGTGGCCTGGATGCAAGAATCATTCAGTTCTGTCTGTTGTTGCACGATTACTACACATGAAAGCGGAGCACCATTTTTCAGAAAGGTGTTACGATGATTTTGTGCAGTTAGCAAAAGAAATGTTGCCTGAAGGCCATTCAATGGTTGATAATTTTTATCGGACAAAAAAATTAGTTCGGGGGTTGGGACTACCGGTAGAAAAGATTGATTGCTGTCGTAATAACTGTATGATATTCTGGGGTGTTGACTCCAAATTCAGAGAATGCAAGTTTTGTAATCTTCCAAGATATCAACGGCGGGGTCAAGGGACTGGTAGAGAGCAAAAAGAGAAGGCTTTCAAGAAGATGTATTATTTCCCTCTTATTCCTCGCCTTCAAAGGTTATATGCATCTAAGGCGACAGCTGAACACATGACATGGCATGCTTTGCATGAATATGATGATGGTATAATGACTCATCCGTCAGACTCTGAAGCGTGGAAACATTTTGATAACATTCATCCTGTGTTTGCTGCTGAAATGAGAAGTGTCAGATTGGGGCTTTGTACTGATGGGTTTCAGCCGTTTGGCCAATCAGGACAACAATATTCATCATGGCCTGTCATTGTGACACCATATAATCTACCACCGTCAATGTGTATGAAAGATGAATATATGTTTTTGTGTGTTATTGTTCCTGGGCCTACTAATCCAAAACATAAAATTGATGTATTTCTGCAGCCTTTGATTGCCGAACTTAATTATTTATGGGAATATGGGGTTGAAACATTGATATTTCGACCAATCAGAATTTCATAATGCGAGCTGCTTTGCTTTGGACCATAGTGATTTTCCAGCATTTGGAATGTTATCTGGGTGGAGTACCGCTGGCAAATTGGCTTGTCCTCATTGCATGGAAAACACAAATGCATTTACACTAAAGCACGGAGGTAAACAATGTTGGTTTGATTGTCATCGTAAATTCTTACCAGAATCTCACCCTTGGAGGAGAAATCGACAATGCTTTAGAAAGAACACGACTATTGTCGAACCCCCTCCACCTGTGAAGTCTGGAGCAGAAATATTACAAGAAATTGAAGATCTGGGGCTTATGAAAGTTACAGAGTTGGGTGCAGATGAGGTAAATAAAATAATTGGCAGGAATAGCGGGTGGAAAAAGCGAAGCATCTTCTGGGATTTGCCATACTGGAGTTCACTTCTTATCCGTCATAACCTTGATGTCATGCACATAGAAAAAAATGTGTTTGAAAATCTGTTCAACACTGTCATGAACATTGAAGGGAAAACCAAGGATAATGCAAAAGCGAGAGCAGACATGAAGGAAATTTGTCGTCGACCAGAACTCGAGCAAACTGTACTTACTGGTAAGTTTCCGAAGGCATGTTATTGTTTAGATAAACCCCAAAGGCAATTATTGTGCGAATGGTTACGATCATTAAGGTTTCCAGTGGTTACGTTCCTTCATTTATTATGTGTTTACCATTATAGTGTGGGGGGTAAATGGGGTAGATGTGTGGACATGAGGAAGTACAGATTGTTTGGCATGAAAAGCCATGACTGCCATGTTTTCATGCAAAGATTGATTCCTGTGGCATTCCGGGAATTATTACCAGGAAAAATTTGGGAAGCAATGACAGAATTGAGTCTCTTTTTCAAGGAATTGACGATGACGTTATCCGATGCGATGATATGGACCAATTAGCGCGAGAAATCCCAATTGTGATGTGCAAGTTGGAGCGAATTTTTCCACCCGGCTTCTTTGATTCTATGGAACATCTACCGGTTCATTTGCCCTACGAATGTCGTTTAGCAGGACCGGTACAATATCGATGGATGTATCCATTTGAGAGGTGATTCACTAACATCTCATTGTAATGATTACATCATTTATTTGAACTTATACTTATATATTGGCATTGTACAATCACAGACACCTGCAGAAAATTAAAAAAATGTGCGCAATAAGGCAAAGGTGAGGGATCATTTGCAATGCATATTTGGTGGAAGAAGCTTCCACATTCTGTTCACACTACTTTGACCAACATGTTTTCACCAAGCATCGGAGAGTGCCACGTAACGATGACGGAGGAGATCGCGTTCAATCTGAGTTTGAAGGAAATCTAAAAATTTTCACCTACCCTGGGCGTACGATTGGTAAATCAAAAAAAAGACGATTGACTGATGCAGAGATACAAGCGGCTCAAACCTATATTTTATTGAATTGCGAAGAGATCACACCATATGTACAGTAAGTATAAATAATGTAAACATTCTAGACTTGACGTGGGCCGTTGTTAAATCATACTTATGCTATGGTTCGTTCATAAATAGGGAATATATCAATCTTCTGCGGCTTCAAAATGTCAATTTGACTGATACTGCAGTTGATGCAAAGCTGGACACGGAATTTGCAGAATGGTTCAAATATTATGTAAGTTACTTTCAATGTACACAATACGGAATGTACATTTATTAAATCTGACTCATGTCATTACTATTTCCCATAGGCTCGAAGCTCGGGAAGCGATATTCGTAACAGATTTATTACGGATCTGGCAAAGGGGCCATTACCGGTTGTAATGCCTACTCTGGCTACTTTGTAAACGGTTACAAGTTTCACACTGAGGGTTATGGGAGAAGCAGAAAGACAATGAACAGCGGTGTGTGCATAAAGGGATCAAACTACAGTGACGTGTCAAACGATTTTTATGGGAAATTGGTTGAGGTTTTGGAGTTAGAATATCCAGGCCTACCAATGAAGTGCACAATCTTATTCAAATGTGAATGGTTTGATCCTACGCCAAACTGGCACGAAGGTTCATCCTAAGTATAATCTGGTTGATATTAATCAAAGAAGAAGATATACAAAGTATGAACCTTTTGTTTTGGCAATGCAAGCTGCACAAGTGTACTATGTCCCATATCCATCGTTTAAACGAGATAGATGCGATTGGATGGCAGTGTGTAAAATCAAGGCTAGATCAGTTGTTCATGCATTGAAACGAAACAATCTTCTTCACTCGCAGTATCGGAGGCATTTCAAGAAGTTAGGGTTGAAACGCAACCGATGCAAGTTGTTGAAGATTTAACAGATAGATTGGATGATGAAAGCCGATCTTATGTTGAAATAGGAGCATCAGATGATGAAGAGGAAGAAGATCAAATCATCATGGGTACCTCAGAAGACGAATATGAAGAAGAGGAAGCTGATGAAGAGGAGGAGAAGCAGATGATATTGAAGACACTTAAAACTTACAGCAATTTTACTATTACAAATTGATAAATGTATATGTAATTATATTATTAATGAAGAATTTCAATGGTATTCACTTTGTTTACTCGTATTTACCACATGTTCTACAATTCATATAATTGTATAAATTCATTTTATCTAGGTTCTGATATCTGCAGTACAGATGGCTAGAGGCAGAGCGTTTGATTCTGACGCGTCCGGCAGTGGTTCGCGTGGAGGTCGTGGCTGGACGCAGTGCCCGTGGACGAGGAGGGTCGATCCCTCGTCCTTCGTCAGGTACGTCTGGGGCTTCGTCATCTGCTCAGCGACCAGTACTGCCGCCATCACATCCTTCTTCAGGTACGTCTGGGGCTTCATCCTCTGCTCAGCGTCCAGTACTGCCGCCATCACATCCTTCTTCAGGTACGTCTGGGGCTTCATCCTCTGCTCAGCGTCCAGTACTCCGCCATCACAGCCTTCTTTGCTCCTTCCTCTTCTACTCCCGTTTCTAGACCATACAGACTCCACCAGCTGCACAGTCACCCACTGTGCAAGGTAATCATAAATGTCATAACTGTCATTTTAATTATATATTAATTATCTAGAAATTTATAACATTTGTCATTTCTTTTGTAGCTTCATCAGATCCACGTATCACCCTCAGTTTGGTAGCAGGACAGTAAGTACTTATTCAAATTTTCTGTAGGCATATTTTGTAATTATATTTTACTTATTCAACTGTGATGCTTTGGTGTAATTATATTTCACTTCTGTTTTTTTTTTCAGCATATATCCATCTTCTCGAGCAGCGAGGCAAATTTTGAAGATAATCAAGCTACAGCTGCATAAAGAAGGATACACATGGGATGCCGTACCACAAGAGGCGAGAGACTTTTATTGGGAGGAGTTCCAGGTACTCTTTGGTTTAAGTTATATCATCATTCAATGTTTACAATTCAAGAAATCCTTAGTGTTTAAACGCTATATTTCATTTTTTTGCAGAAACATTTCATATGGGACGAGGCCATTACGGCTATGCTGAAAGTAGCCTGGGAGAAATATGCGCCGATCGATACGCTGACTTCACCTATAGGATGAGAAGAAGCGGTAAGAAGCAGCAGTGCGTGTCTCAGGAGATATGGGAGAGCTGGCAAAAGGCTTGGGAGGATCCTGCATTCAAGAGAAAGCGGGAGATATTTGCACAAAACAGGCGCAGTGAGACTGGCGGTGATGGAGCAGGACCTTCGCGACACACAGGCGGATCTATATCTGCTATAGAGACAGCTCGATATTAGTAAGTGAACTAGTCCCTTTACAATAAACTGATGTTTAATAAAAGGACACTATATTATTAATATATCATGCATAAAAATTCATTACAGGCTAAAGAATTAGGTCGTGAGCCCACACCGATGGAGGTGTTTAGATACACTCACACGAAGGACCACGATCGTAATACCTTTGTCGACAGACGTGCGCTGAGCGTCAATGTAAGTAACAATAATAATATTTACATTTATCCTCTAATCATTGCGAAGATGTACAAAGTTCAATATAATAAAGCTTGCAATTGCATTGATTAATTAATTTTTTGTTTTCAGGAGAACTATACTACAGCTCGGGAGCGTATTGTTACTTCTCAGACCGATGAATCCGAAGCTGAGTCAAGAATTGACGAGGTAGCGCTTTATCTCGAGGCTGCAGGGGGCGAGAAGAAGAGGAAGGTATACGGCATCGGGTCTCAGGCATCACAGTTTTACACTGGCTCAGCAGTTCACGCTTCTACAGCCAGCGCAGCACGACAGCCGGAGCACACTGACTCGCAGTATGATGATGATATACGGGCTCAGCTTGCTGATCAGAGACAGATTGCAGAGCTTAGAGCGCATGTGATGCGGCTGTCCGGTGAGCAAGGTGCTGGTACTTCTTCCTCTGATCCTGCGCCTGCTACAGACCGACATGCTTCGACGTCTCAGCAGCAGCCACTATCGGCTCCTGATCCCGATGCTGCAGACGATACCTTGGTCACCCCTCCTGGCGCTACATCACATCCAGCAGGTACTCCTCCCGGCGATCCGACATCGGATCCTGCAGATGAGCAGCAGCATATATAGATTTATTTTCGACCTTTTTATTTTTTCATTTGTAATTTCATATTTTAATTTGTTCAGAACAATAAAAATTACATTGTTATACTGTTCTTGAATTGCGTGTGTGTATATATGCATTTATGTCAACTTTCACAGGTGCAGAAAAATTTTGGTTTCAAAATAATTTAATTTTTTTTATTTTTTTTCCAATTTTGCGACCGATTTGATACCAAAAATAATAATTTTGAATTTACAATTTGCGACCTATTTGCGACCGATTTAAAAAATTGCGACCGATTATTTGCGACCAAATTTGCGACTGAATTTGCAATTAAACCACGACCAAAAATTGCGACCGATTATTCAAATTTGCGACCGATAAAATCGGTCAAATTTGCGACCGATGGGACAATCGGTCGCAAATTGATTTTGCGACCAGTGATTTGCGACCGATAGGTGTCGGTCGCAAATAGGTCGCTACTTGAAAGTAGCGACCGATTTTTCAGTAGGAGGTATGCCCATATCACCTTAGACATATTAGCACTTAGACAGATGCTGAATGACCTAGCCTTGGACCGAGTAAGTCATCATTCTCTAGTACTTTTTATTATTATTTTCTTCTTTGTTTCTTTTTTCACTGGATTTGCCTTTCTCTTGTTTGTGAAATAGTCTTTACATCCTTTTGATGTAATTCTAAATCAATATCTGGCACAATTACTAAAATTAACCTTATAGAAGTAAACCTCACAACAGGAGAAAAAGTTTCTTCATAGTTAATTCCTTCCTGTTGGGTATACCCCTTTGCAACGAGGTGGGCCTTATACCTCTCAATGTTGCTATCAGCTTTAAGCTTGATTTTAAGAACCTACTTGTTCCCAATAGCTTTACGTCCTTGCGAAAGATCTACCAATTTTCAAACCTGGTTTGAGACCATCTACTTCATCTTCTCTTCCATTGCTTTTATCGATTCATCCTTGGCAGGACATGAGAATGCCTCTTTAACTCTCTTTGGTTCCTCATCATCTTGTGGTGTAATCATGAAAATCTCATTATATCTTCGACCTCAAAACGTTGGCGACAAATGTTTCCACGATTACTATGCATACATGATATGTATAGGACCCACCCGCTACCATATTTAATGATATAATAGAATATTTCAATGGTTTTTTGAGATTGGGAAAATTTATCTTAACACTAATGAAGTTTTTAAAGCTGCTAATTCTTCTTTTGTTATTGTTCATAAGAGGTTGGAATTGAACCTCAATAAATATACCATTGTGAAGGAGTATGAAAGATCAATTCTAAAATAAATTTTGTCATATAAGTTCAATACTTTCAATGATGTGAAGGAATATGTTAGAGAGAAAAAAAATTATTAGGTTCGCAACATTTATAATTAATTACATAACTAGTACTTATCATTTTATATTACATTACCATTTAAATCTATGATAAATTTTATTAAATATTTCATATTATTTATATATTCTTAATAATTAAATTTATTGCCATTTTTAAATATTTTAGTCGTTGTTCGTGTAAACCATCACAAAATACAATTAGCAGGATGAGAGAGTTCATAATCATGACAAGAGAGTAATTACTATCTTAATTTTTCACTATTAAATTTATTTATTATTATTATTTAAAACTTTCAAATTTTACTTTTATCTAGAGGTCAAATACTTGAAGATTATTCTAACGAGAATGGTTCTTTGCCAGTTGTGACATTGTCAAATTTATGTCCCTCTTATTATAGATGTTAAGTAATTTATTTTTATTGGGTTATTTGTTAATTTTATATTTTTTTTTTAATTTTTCCTTGAGCATAATGTAGATTAATCTACAAATAATGGAGGCCTATTCAGATACATAAGTGCACTAATTTGATCACAAAATAAAGAATTAAATGTTTTATTAAGAACTAATTATTAATCTTTTTAATCAATGTTGTTGCGGTTATCAAACAAACATAGATGGAAAAAGAGAACTATGTTCATTATCAAGTTTGTGAAGATTTTCAATTGTGTTGAGAGTTGAATTAGAATAAATTTTTAATTTTTAATAAAAAAATATAAAAAATTATATAACAAGTAATCATGTGCACACACTAAGATATAGCCTAGTGGTGAGTGTATATATGACCTGACAATATATCCAGATTCGAATCTCCTTACCATTACTCAAAAAAAAGGTAATGATGTGCAACAAATGTTGTGAAATACTAGATTAGGATTGCCAAAAATACCCCTGCTAAGTTTATAGATTGACAAAATATTATTAAAGATTTTAGTTTGGTTGGTTGAAAAAATAAAAGTAATTTAATTTTGATTGTTTAATTTCCTATTTAATTGCTCTAACGAAAAATGTGGGAGTCATCCTCAACCACAGTGGCATATTGAGGGTTTTCGAAATGCTATTGAGGAGACGAGTCTTTTTGATTTGGATATGGAACCCATTCACATGGGAAAAGGGTCAAAGTATGCTAGGATGGGTTAAAGAACGACTTGATCGAGCTCTTGCTTCTTCTGATTGGTCGGAACTCTTTCCCAGTTGGGTGGTCTCAAATATCACTAGTAACCAATCGGATCATCCCCCATATGGCTCCATCCAAATCCTTCTATGTCAGGTAACCACAATTATTTTCGGTTTGAGAACCTCTGGCTACTTGACCTAGAGTGCAAGCGTCAGGTTCAGAGGAGCTGGTTATTATCTTCTTCTGATACATCGTTGGAAAAAATATTAGATTGCAGTAAGGCTTTAGCTAACTAGGGTGGTGGCGTCCTGAAAGCAAAACAAAAACAACTATTTAAGCTGAAACGGCATATGGCAAGTTTAAGGGGTAAAAGGGATTCGCTATCAGTTAAGAATTCTAAAGCAGCAAAGTAATTATATGATTATTACCTAGAGGAGATGGAAATTTACTGGCGCCAGAGGGTGAAACAATTATGGCTAAAGGAGGGAGATGTGAATTCAAAATTTTTCCATGCGCAGGCTTCATCCCGCCATAAAAAGAATTCTATCTTTCGGTTTCAGGATAATTCTGGCAAATGGTGTGATAAGTGTGCAGGCCTTGAGGAGGTTATTAATGTGACCCTAGCTAATTAACAAGTACTCTTACAAATTAACAAGGTGAATCTAGCGGAAAGCATGCAATCATTGAAGTACCCGTCAATCCCTAAAACCCTTAAGTACTCTTGAAGAGAGAAAAAAGGAATTTAAACAAGAAACAGAAACTTACCTTCAAGTACCCTTGAAAACAATTCTGAAATTCTTGGCGCAATTAATCTTGTAGAACTCACAATCTTAATTACTAAGGTTAATTTGGTTGCATTCATACAATGATGAAGAACACGGTCTGTTCTTTGAAAGAACAAGGAAAAACGTTGAGTTTGATTAATCTTAATGTTGGCTGCCGTGCAGCTCTTACAAAATAATATAAATACCCTAAGCTAAACCTAAAATTAAGCTAGTCCAGGCCTAAACCTAATATGGCCTAAATGGGCTTAAATAAATACAAGCCCAAGCTAACTAATTAAACAAGCCTGACTTAAACATTAACTAATCTAGGGCTGGCCCAACTCTGGCAAATAAGCCCAACCAGCCTTACACTAATTAATCAAGTCCACTAAAAAATTTAAACAAAACAGGACAAATGGGCCAAAGGCCCTACATAGCCCATACTTAAGCTCATAATAAAATAACATCCTCCTAAATTTTCTTAAGTATAGAACATTTAAAATGCATCAATGGGCAGCCTCTTTGCACACCCCAAGCACCATAACAAACTTTGGTGCTTCTTCAAGTTCACATCTTGCATAATTATGATCTCGAAGCTCCAATGTGATTTGTTCTTGAACAAATGCATTCAAGGCTGCTCGTAACTTGGTTGCACGAGCTCTTGTGATTGGCGCGGCAGGTAGAGCTAAAGGATCCTTCATCTTGCTCCCTTGATCCGTATCATTCCCACCCTCCTCAAAAAGATTTGTCCTCAAATCTGAATAATCAAATGGAGAAAGGTCAGAGACATTAAAGGTAGCAGACACGCCATACGCGCCTGGTAGATCAATCTTGTAGGCGTTATCATTGATCCTCTCCAACACTTGAAAAGGCCTATCACCTCGGGTAGCAAGCTTTCCCTTCCTTTGGTTTGGAAATATTTCCTTCCTCATGTGCACCCAAACCCAATCTCTAGGTTGAAATATCACACGCATCCTTCCCTTGTTGGCACGGTCAGCATAGCTTTTGTTTTTCATTTCTATATGAGCCCTGTGTAACGCCCTGATTTTTCTGTGTCTAAAATAATAGTTTTACCGGTCTGTGAATAGTACCACCGGTCTGTGAATAGTACAATCAGCCCAAGAATAAGTATTATTTTGGTCCGGAAAAATTACTATTTATGTTTTATATTTTATTTAACATTTTTGGAGCATGTATGCATGGTTTTTATGGGTAGAAAGTAAGCAAGGAATATTTTTGGAGAGTTTAGATAATTAGTGAATCGTGCATTATGGTGTTATATTAAGTAAGAAAATTTGAGCAATTATTTTTATGGAATAAATTAGAGAGTTTTGTGGAGATAAATAATATTTTGAAGGAATTTAATTGGAGAATATTTGGAGAAAAGACCAAAACACCCTCCAATTTGGGAAAAAGACTAAAATACCCTTTAGTTGTTTATATGTCAACTCCTCAATTATTGAGCAACACTTTTTCTTTTCTTCTCCTCCATTTCCAACGCCAACTTCCTCTCTTCTTCTCTTCTTTGTTTTTCTTCACTCCCAACTCACTAAACCCACCAAATCTTTTCCACTCAACTTGATTTAAGTTAGTAATCCTAGAGCTTAAAGCTTGAGAAGTGATTTTTGGTGAATTATTTTAAGAAATTTGGAGATTCTCTACTTGAGCCAAAGGTTGGAGAAACCTCTACCATGGAGTAAAGGCAAATTTAGAGCTTAGAAAGCTTTAATTTAAGCTTGCTAAAGCTTATTTTTAAGGTTAGTGGTCATAAACACACTTACCTTACTCAAATTTTTGATTTTGTGTCTTTATGCTATCATGTGTAGGTTTTGGGATTTTGTATGAAATGATTGATTTGTTGAATTTTGGTTGCAATTACATACTCTTGAGTGATGTTTGATGCGTATTTATGTTGTGGTAGTGTTTTCCCCCGGAGAAAATCACCGTAAGATTTTATATGTTTTTGATGTATATTTTGGAAATCGTGGTGATAAGAAAAAAAACCTTTTTGGATGCGAATGCCGATAAATCGGTCTTATAAATTACTTTTAGTCGCCACCCATTTTTTTGGCAATGGGACCGTTTCCATTTTTAATTTTATAAAAGTGACTGCATTTTAACCCATATTATTTAAGGCCTTTTATTTGAAATAAAACTGGTCAGGCGTACCAAGTACGATTCTAGGTAAGGGAATTAGGTACGTCGGCCCGTTGGAAGCCGACGCCCGGAAAAAACCGGCCTCTTTTAACCTACGATTTCTAATTTGATGTTATTTTAGAAAAGCCAATTATTTAATTAAGTCCCAACCCGATTAAATCGAACCGAGCTCCTATGTAGAAAATTAATTAATCGTCCCAATTAGGTCCATCCATTGCATTCATCACAAATAAAGCATATCATCCATCATCCATCCATAATACATATCAAATAAAATAAAAGACCCGCTCTTGCCTTATGGTTAAAGGCGGGCCACAAACCGAATTTGATAATATAATTAATAATAAACAAAGAGAAATAAATCCTAAAAACCTCATAATCATTAATGATTAATTGATTCGGTTTGATTAAATCTTAGTTTGCCCATAATTGATCATTTTCTGAGTTAAGATTAAAATCTACTTAGTAACATGCAATTAAAGCGAAATAAGGAAATTATTCTGGAATCTTAAGACAGTCGTGTCACGCAGCTGTTCTATGAAGAACAGTCGCGTGGCGCAACTAACCTTATTCATTCTGGAACTTTAGAGCAGTCGCGTCACGCGGGTGTTCTATGAAGAACAGTCGCGTGGCGCAACTCTTATTATATTACTGGAAATACGTACAGTTGCGTCACGCGGGTGTTCTATGAAGAACAGTCACGTGACGAAACTCCTAGCTACGTGACGGAACTATTCATGACTTATTGAAATTCTCAGCTTTATTGATTATTTATCCAAAATATCACATTAAATTAAATATGAGAATAAAAGTATACTGGGTACACAAATAGCTGCGTCAAGCAGGTGGTCCAGTCCGAATCAAAGACTTTTGGACATGAACTGTCGCGTCACGCAGGTAGTAGCTGCGTGACGCGGCTGCTCTGGTCCGCAACTACCTTTCAAACTCCCTTTTTTACGTTCCTTTTTGTTAACAATGGTTTAATACAACTCAGAAATACTCAAAAATGGGCAAAACGGCGTTTAACCAATACCAAACTAACCAACTACTTGAAAAATGAGATTTTAAGGAATAAAATGCTAGAAATGAAAGATAATGTTTAGAATGGTTACCTTGCCCTCAGATTCGAGGATTGCATGCGCTAAGATTAGCTTAGGAACGTTGTTTCACGATTCCAGGAATGTGATATCGAGATTTTCACAAAGCAAAACGTTTTGATCTTTCTTTCTTTTCTCTCTTTTTCTCTTACTATATTTTTATGCTTTTTGATTTCAAAACTAAACTGTTAAGGGCTTGATCTTCCTCAAGTTTACTCACTTGAGCTCTTGGGGAAAAAACCTTAGCCGTTTTTTATCAAAAACTTAGTTTAGATGTTTAGGTTTTTAAGAGAAAAATGAGAGAAAATGCCAAGTCTAAAAAAAAAAGGTCCCGTTTTTGCTGTAAAATGCTGTATTTATATGGCTAGGGCAACAGGGCAGTCGCGTCACGCGGGTATAAGTTGCGTGACGCACCCGCAAACCTGCGTGACGCGACTTACTTTTCGTACAGTTGCCGCGTATCCATACAAACAGTACAGGCCGTTGCACGGGCGCGCCAGAGGTGTCAGCCCTGTTAGAGCTGCGTGACGCAACTAAGAGTGCCGTCACGCAGGTACTAGCTGCGTGACGCAGCCCTAACACGGGTCAGACCCCTTTGGGCGGTTTAATTCAATTTCTGGTTCAAACACTTCTGGTTTATCGTGATACCTTGTCCCTTGTCCTCATGTCATCATCGGGCCAGGTGGGGGCATAAAAATCACGCGTCAACAGTTTGCCCCCCCACTTTATCATTAATTGTATAAACGATTGATGTTAAAGTGGTCTATTGGCGCGCCTTCTATCAGGCAATCTTATCGAAGCTCGGTTTGATCGGCTTGAAAAGACACTGAATCAATCATCTGGTCACCTCCTAAGCTCGGTTTGATCGGCTAGGAAAACATCTTCGGGGCTCGGTTTGATCAGCCTGAAGCGTTTTGAATGTTCTGTCACCTTCTCAGCTCGGTTTGATCGGCTTTGTCGGTTTCCCCGGAATCTGAAGAGACATCTTCGAAGCTCGGTTTGATCGGCTCGAAAAATGTCGATTTGGTGACAAAGTCTTCGAAGCTCGGTTTGATCGGCTCGAAGAGCTTTGATCTGGCCACCTCCTCAGCTCAGTTTGGTCGGCTTTGTCGGCTCTAGTCGGTTTTGAAAAGGCATCCTCGAGGCTCGGTTTGATCGGCCCGAAAGATGTGGATTTTACCCTGGTCAACTTCGCAACTCAACATCATTGACTGGGGAAGAAATTTCAAACAGCTTCG